>NW_024387332.1:218818-281318 GCF_900408965.1 Simochromis diagramma | reverse complement strand
TGCCTTCTGGTAGTTCGATCCCCTCAATTCTGACTACCTTTCCTCTCTTTGTTGTCATCATGTGCCTGTTCATCTTAGCTGCTATGATGCCTGACAGGAGCTTCCACGTGGTGCTGAGGCAGGTTATTGGTCAGTAGTTGGAGGGGACCGGTCCCGTCTGGGGGTCCTTGAGGATCAGGACTGTCCGGCCTTCGGTTAGCCATTCTGGGTGTCTCTCGTCAACTAGCAGCTGGTTCATTTGTGCTGCCAGTCGCTCGTGGAGTGCAGTCAGCTTCTTCAGCCAGTAGGTGTGAACCATGTCGGGGCCTGGTGCTGTCCAACTCTTCATACTGAAGACCTTTTCTTGGATGTCTGCCACTGTGATGATTGCTGGACTCTGTTCAGGGAAGTTGCTGTGGTCTGCCCTCAGATCCACTAGCTCCTGAGCATTACTGTTATGGGTTACGTCCTTCTCCCATATGCTCTTCCAGCAGGGCCGTGCAGAGACATTTAGGCAGAGACGTTTGGGCGGGTGCTCAAAGTTTAAAAGGGGCACAATGAACCAGGCTGAATAACAACAACACACATTCATCAAGAATCTAATATGGGATTGCATCATACTATATCACTGTTGTGAGGTGGCGACAATGCAAAGCAAATGTAGCCTGTGTTTGACCTGATGGGTACAATGTTGCTGTTGAGAAGTTGCTGCTGCTCCTGCAGCTGATGGTGCTGGAGGGCGGGGCTGATCTGAGACTGTAGACATTAAAGAGTCCACAGGAGAGATGGTAGCTGATTAAACAAGTGTCTTGAGATAATAACAAAATGCAAAGATAGGTGACAGCGCTTGGAACCATAAGGCAACAACAAACAGTGAGAAATAAACTCGGCTCTGCCTGTGAATCACTCTCTGCTTCTCTTCCTCCTTCATCTCCTCATCTCATATATCACTCTCCACTTGTTGTCCATCTGAGAACAAGGCACAACTTGCTATTGCAATAAACTATTATTTAATTATCCACACCTAACAACTCCTGCACTTAACCTGTAATAAAATGATGCCGGAAAAATGTTATAGAAACAAAACATTCCAGTTGTGCTTATTATTATTTTTATACTGGAATACCTCTCCAACAACTGGTACATGTGTTAATGTTACCTGTGCTCTTTGTAATCCAGCTGCTGAGGGATCCACTGCCTTTAGTATCCTCACACAGCCCCTGCTGTTTCCTCCTCATGTTGAAATATAAATCTAATATAATCTGTTTCTTAATGTATGTTCTTTAAAATACAGCGTGTTTTTTAAATATCATAATTATAATAATCCATAATTATGTGGACATACATATTACATTGTTTTTAGTGCAATATAATCCCCCCAGAAAGGGAGGAAAAGCCCGGTAACTTACTTTAAAACTAAATATGTTCCCTAAAACGGTGACAGAGCTACAGACCCATGGCAGCCTTACCCAGTCAGCCAGCAGCTATGACCAGCACTACTTGTGCAGTTAATACAAGGACAGGTAATGTTTGTCACGCTGTTACACACACAGCACGCTCGTTTGTTTCGTCAGTTGCCACAAGACAACTTACCAACGTGTACATGATAAGCTAATACTCCTGTGTGCTATAGACTACAGTGTACGCTGCACACCTACTTACTGGTTTTGTTGCATCAGTCTGTGTCTCTGAGTTAATTTGTGTTTCTCCTGCAGCTCTGGACCACAAAAAATGTGCGTGCTGTTTGTGAGCTCGTTTCCGGCTCCTAACCTAAAAACCTTAAAAAAAGGAGAAATATACTTGCCTACATATGCTATTCTACCTGCTTTTAAACCATTTATTTATTTATTTATTTATTTATTTATTTATTTATTTATTTATTTGTGTCCCGTTTGGATCTTTGGCCATCAGAATTGTTGTCTTAAGGCCAAGAAAGATGCCAAGCGGATTTATTTTACCAAGTGGATCATCATGGCCTTGCCATATTGGTCCATTTGATTGACCTTTATTATAATTATGAATTTATTTTATTTTCAGTTGCTACAAACGGGACAGACATGACTGGGGGATAGGACAGGGAGAGAGAATGAAAGAAAGAGAGGGAGAGAGAGAAAACCAAAGGGGAGAAGAGACGGTGAGAAGGGGGGGAAGAAAGAAAAACAAACAAACAAAAAAAACAAAACACCTGGGTCACCTGTATGGAGAAAAAAAAACAGAAGAGAAAGCAAACAACAAAGAGCAACATAATAAAAAAAACGGCACCATCACAATAAACTAGCTAGCAGTAGATATCAGTAGATACTAAATAATAAACGATATTGTGCAGCACGCAAGATAGACAGCGCACAATGTGCTTTGAGGCAGCAGCCAAGAAAGCTGTAGTCCGCGTCTGTGAATACCCGTGTGTACACCTGTGTGCATACCTGTGTGGATCAGCATGCTTGCATTCCAAAGGTTTCTCCATGTAACGATCTGCTAGGGAGTGTGGGGAGCCACAGCCCCGTCCTCCAGGGTATGAAGCAGGTATGGAGGAGATCAAAACTCCAGACATCCAGAGGCCCCCAGAACACAAGAGACCAAGGAAGACCAACAGAGGGGCAGCCGCGCCACTGTCCCAGTAAGAGCTGAGGAGAGTCCCAGATGAGGGCTCACTCAGCAGCCGCGGAGCAGAAGCCAGGGGGAGTTGCAGTGACGCGCCCGTGAGCTCCGCCGGCAGCCAGCTGTGCCTGAGTGACCGAGCCCCAGGCCGAGAGGCCGGGGGCACCCCACCTCCGAAGTGGCCTGAGCGAGCCCCAGGCTCCAGGCCCCGATAAGCGGCCGCCAAGGAGTGAGCCGGTGTGTACCCGGACGCCCATCCCCAGACACAAAGAACCACCAACGCACCGACACCTGAGGGAGTCCGCCACTGGCAGGGTAAGTGGTGGTGGGTGGAGATAGGCCTCCAAACCTTGGAGGGCCTGAGATGTCCCAGAGAGGTGGCGTCTGATACCCAACCTGACATATAGACACAGACATACAGGCACACACAGACACAAACATCCATTCCCACCCTCATGCTCTCATATGCACTTACTCCACACTCAACCAACGTGGAGACAGACATAAAGAGACGCTGTACACACGATCACACTCCCCAAGCGTACTCTACGAACCGGGTCTAGGTACCCTTGCCCCTGGAGGGGGAAACTGCACCCAGACCCAGGTGGTGTTACCCTTTTCCCTGCGGTGGGGAGAGGCAGACCGCCCCGACTCCGCAGCAGCAGGGAGGCCCCACACTCCAGACCGCAGTCGGACGGCCAACTCCTCCTAGCCCCCCCGCTCCAGCAGGCCGCAGAGAATGGGGGTGAGAGAAGACTCCAAACCTCCCTCCACCCGCTCATTGTAGTGTTGATGCATGTGTGTTCTAAGGTGCAATTAAAACCCAGGAGGGCATGGAGCTACCTGCCAGAGAGCAGCAGGTAAGCGCATAGTCCCTCCTGCTAGCCCTCAATGTCTACGTGTATTCAAAATTGAGAGGTGGGCAACGACGCCAGGGGTGAGGTGTACACCCTGATGGTAATTTGGACTCCGTGTATCGTGCCCACCCCCAAGATCCTATATGTATGTGTAATGAGAGTGTGAGTAATGTGAATGTCTAAGTTGTGGGATAAAATTGAGGCAGGGGCAGCCAGAAGGGGACGGGGGGGGTAGCCTCCTCTGCACCCTGGTGACATACCCCTACTCCAAGGCCCTGCGTGTGTGGGTGGTTGTGGTGGAGCGGGGAGAGGGAGGCAGCTGGAGATGGGGAGGGAAGGAAGGGAGGGGCAGGTGACCCCTCCCTGGGGCCAGCTCCCCCGCTGACCCCAGTAGGCACTCCCATACTCCGCGACCCGCCAGGGAAAGGGGGCCCAGGCCCATCCAGACCGGGGCCCAGCGCAGCAGCGCCCCCCGGCCCCACAGAGCCCGGGACAGTCCACCTAACCCCACCACAGAAAAAACTGCACCCACCCCACCATCCACTCATCTTCCAGACTACATGAGACAATAGACGCCCAGGCTGAGATCTTCCTCCACCTCTCCTGTATCTCCCCCTCCTGCAGAGAGAGTTCCTGAGGAGAGGAAAGCTCCTGCAAGGTGTGACAATCTCCCCCACCAGTTGAAGAGCCCCCCAGGTGGCTCGACGCACCGGCGGCACCCTGCGCCAGGGATGGGCTCCCATGCACCCACCCGCCCACAACCCCGGCAACACACAAACCAGGACCCAAGGCCCCGAGGCCCGGCCAGGGCCCCAGCCCAGAGACGGAGCGCCCCCAGAACCTCACGCCCATCCCGGACCCACCCAGGGGCAGACAGGCTACCAGGTCAGTAACCCACGTCCGTCAGCACAGACCCTCCCCTAGCCCCGCTACACGCAGCCACGAGGAAACAGTCACCCGAGAGCCAAAAGAGCCCCCAACCGGACATGACCGCTACCCCGGGTTGAGCCCCCCAAGGAAGATGCCTCCGGGGAACCCCCCGACGCCCTAAGCCTGTCCCTACCCCCACACCAATCACAACAGTGAAGGCGGGACCAAACTATGACCCCCCACCCCCACTAGGTGATGGAGCTGATCAAAGGAGCCCAGAGCAATTGATCTGATGTGGTGGCAGAGGCTGTATCAAGACTAATGTAATCTAATAGATAATTTCTATATTGGTTAGAATTAAGATTGTTTTTATTTTTCCAGTTCATGAGGACTGTTTTCTTGGCTATGCATAGGGCAGTGAAAACCATATGGGCTATATTCTTTTCTGAAGTGACATTATCTAAGCTGCCCAACAAACACACTAAGGGGGAAGTTGGAATGTTACATTTCAGACACTTTGATAAGTCTTCACATATCTCGCGCCAAAACTTCTGCACTGGTGGACAGAACCAAAGAGCGTGAATGTAATTGTCTGGTGTATTGCCTTGACAGTGTGAGCAGTTGTTGGAAGATGTAAAGCCCATCTTGAACATCCGATGACCTGTATAGTGCACTCTATGTAGTATTTTGTATTGTATTAATTGCAGACTGGGATTTTTAATCAATTTAAAGGTTTTTAAGCATACCTGAGACCAGAAGTTTTGGTCTAAGCTGACTGATAAATCTGCTTCCCACTTTGCAATAGGAAGGGATATTGATTAATCTAATTTAGAAAGTGTTCTGTATATTTTAGATAATAATTTGGGGGATTTAAGAGTAAGGAAATGTGCCGCACTTGGTGGTGTTTGTAATTCAACTTGACTGAGGTTAAATTTCTTTTTTACTATGGATTTAATTTGTTGATATTCTAAAAATCTTTTCTTGTTGATCCCATATTGTGCAACTAGTCTGTCAAATGGAATAAATTATGTTCCCTCTAATATATGTTCTAAGTATTTAATTCCTTTACAACTCCATTCTGGGAAATTAATCATATTATTGTTTTGTAATATGTCAGGGTTGTTCCAGATAGGTGTACGTTTACATGGGATTAATGAAGACTCCGTTATTTTTAGAAACTCCCACCATGCTGTCAGAGAGAAGCTGATGTTGATACTTTTAAAGCATTCATGTCTTTTGATGTTTGAGCTAATAAATGGTAGGTCTGAAATCTCTAGATCCTTGCATAGTGCCTGTTCAACATCTAGCCAGGGTTCATCTAAGGAGGTATGTTTTGACCATTCTGAGATGAACTGAAGCCTGTTGGCTAAGAAGTATTGGTGAAAATTAGGCAGATCTAATCCTCCTCTATCCTTGGTTCTTTGTAGCGTTTTTAAGCTGATACGCGGGGGTTTATCTTTCCAAAGGAATTTGGAAATATATGAATCCAGAGATCTGAACCAATCTTGTGATGGTTTGTTAGGGATCATCAAAAATAAGTAATTTATTTTTGGCAAGATCATCATTTTTATAGTGGCGACCCTTCCCATGAGTGATATGGGTAAAGATTTCCATCTAGTCAGATCGCCTTCTACTTTCTTTAGAAGTGGGATGTGGTTTAATTTAGTTAAGTCTGAAAGCTTAGGAGAAACATTAATACCTAAATATTTAATATTTCCGGATTGTGGTGGGGCAGAGGAAGAATTATGGAAGGAGCAGTTAATGGGGAGAACTGTAGATTTTGGCCAGTTAATTGAATAATCTGAAACTCTTGAAAACCAGTTTATTAGAGTATTTACCTCAGAGAGGTTGGTTTGTGTGTTTTGCAGAAAAAGCAACACATCATCCGCATAGAGACTGATTTTATGTTCTATGTTCTTACATTTTATGCCCTTAATTGTTGTAGCCTGTCTAAATGCTGCTGCTAGAGGTTCGATAAAAATTGCAAAAAGTGAAGGGGAGAGTGGGCATCCCTGTCTGGTGCCCCTCAGGAGACAGAAGCTGGAGGATGTCTGGTCATTTGTTCTGATACGAGCTGTTGGGGAATTGTATAATATTCTTATCCAGTTTATGAAAGAGTTTCCAAAACCAAATTTGTGTAGAGTTGCGAATAAAAATTTCCAGTTAACTCTGTCAAATGCTTTTTCTGCATCTAGAGATAATATTATGGTTTCGATGTTTTTATTGTATGAGTAGTCTACTAAATTAAGTAATCTACGAGTGTTTGTTGAGGAGTGCCGACCTTTTATGAAACCAGTTTGGTCAGGATGAATTAAGAGGGGGGTTATTTTCTCTAATCTCTTTGATAGAGCTTTGCAGATCATTTTAAGGTCTACATTTAAAAGAGAAATTGGACGATAGCTTGAGGGAAATAAAGGGTCTTTGCCTGGTTTTAGCAGGAGACTAATGTTGGCAGAATTCATATTTGGTGGTAGTCTGCCATTTTCCTCGATTTCCTGCAACATTCCGTGGAATACTGGTGCTAGAATTGTCCAGAATTCTTTGTAGAATTCTGCAGGGAAGCCGTCTGGACCTGGAGCCTTATTATTGGGCATACTTATCAGGGCTTCCTGGAGTTCACTTGGCGTCAGTGGCGAATCCAGTTCCATTGCTTGACTGTCTAGTAATTTTGGAAGAGTTACGTTGTCAAGAAACAGATCAATTTCATTTTTAGATGGGTTTATTTGTGGTGAGTATAAAGTTTCATAGAAATCCCTAAAAATGTTGTTTATTCTTCCAGGGTCATATATTGTGTTCCCCGATAAATCCTTAGCAGCACATATAGTTGTTTTTTCTTTATTTATTTTTAACTGGTTAGCTAGAAATCGACCAGATTTATTACTGTGTTCAAAATTCTGCAAGCGAAGTCTTTGTATAAGGAATTGTGTTTTTTTATTAATAGTTTCATTTAATTCTAGTTTTGTCTTGCGTATTTTGTTCAATGTTTCCTGATCTTGGTTGCACGTGTAGGCTTCTTCTAGTGATTTGATGGTTTTTTCTAATTCCTGAATATTTTTGTTTTCTTCTTTCTTTTTGTGTGATGAGAAAGAAATTATTTTACCTCTCATCACAGCTTTCCCTGCTTCCCATAGAACAGAAGCAGATATTCCGGGAGTGTCATTAAAGTCTAAATATGAAGTCCATTCCTTTTTAAAATATTTAATAAAGTCTTCATCTTTAAGCAGTGATGTATTGAATCTCCAGTTTTTACTTGGCGTAGTATTATTCTTGTGCATTAGTGTTAAAGATACAGGAGCATGATCGCTGACAGCTATAGGATGAATCTCAGTGTCTGAAATGTCACTCAGCAGTGAGCTGCTGACCAGAAAATAATCCAGACTTTTAAACCATTTAAAATTACAATTCATAGTTTTATATGTGAATCATATAATGTTAAATTACTATTAAACAAATGACTGACTAAGTATTTTAGGCTTTAGTTTATTTCAGCCATATTCCATATGTATCAGGTATCATACAAAAGTAAAAATAGCTTCAAATACAGTCATGACAATAAAAGAATATGACTTTAAGGACTTAACAACATTACTTCAGTTACACTAACATCTCTGACACATTAGCACTAAGGGAACACTGAATGACCTGGTGGTTTTTGTCCATAAAACTACTCATCTAAGATTACCACAGAGTAAAAGATCTCTCAGCAACATTATGCAACATTTTAGGCACTATTGCCCCGATCAAGATCAGATCAGTGAGCTGAGATTTTTTATTCTAAACATGAACTACTGTTACAGCAACAGACATGGACTACTGGTGCCCCACACAACAACTCAATGTCCACTATGTGAAGCAGCCAAACACATGCCTGCTCCTCTCATTAATAGAGGTGTACTATATACTGGCCCGCAGTTGGCCCGCAGGCCGGAGTTTGGACACCCCTGCTGTAAAGTGATCCCGTGTTCAACCTTATTCTGACACATATTTGTATACAGGAGAAATAATAAGGGTGAGAGCAGTGTGGGGAGCCAGCTGAGGAGCAGCCTGGTTGGATGGGACCACA
Organism: Simochromis diagramma; assembly: GCF_900408965.1. Lineage (NCBI taxonomy): Eukaryota > Metazoa > Chordata > Actinopteri > Cichliformes > Cichlidae > Simochromis > Simochromis diagramma. The sequence goes on along the minus strand of NW_024387332.1, from coordinate 272,951 downwards.
TTTATCTGGACTCTTTGGGTCCTTTTTTATTAAAAAGTCAAAATCCAACCAACAAGATTTGTACGCATGTCAAACTGTTCTAAACTGTTCTTCAGGTTAAAATATGAGTCTGAATTTGTCGAATGCTGAAGAAAAATCAACAAACAGTCATCAAGCATGAGAGCCTTCTTCCTCCAAGTGTTCAACACTCAGATTCAGAAAGGCCACTGAAGGATCTTCCGCTCCTCTATGGGGTCGAGCACAAGCTCAAATACTTTCATCATAACTGATGTTTAACAAGATGACTCTTTTTCTGTGTGTTAGACTTCACTGATTAACTCGCCTGGAAGGAATAATCATGTCTCTACAAAAGAGAATCCTGATGGGATCCAGTTAAGCCATGATCCTGTGAAGGCAGAAATGTCTCTAAAATCCTTTTGGAAACGATTTCCCCCTGGAGTTCATCAGAGACTGAACATCAGCCATGATAACTGAGGGCAGGAGAAGCGAGGTCAGTCACCCATTTCTCAGGTGCAAATTTACGCCAGCTCGTTTACCCCACTTCCTCCTCCTGTGCCTCAATTGATTCTGGAGAACGTCTCTGAATAAAACATGCAACCTGTAGCATGACATCCTTCACACGAGATAAACTCTGTAGTTTAACTTGTAGCAGTACATGTAAATTAATTCAATTTTATTTATGCAGCACCAAATCACAACAACAGTCTCCTCAAGGTGCTTTATATTGTAAGGTAGACCCTACAATAATACATACAGAAAAAACCCAACAATCATATGACCCCCTATGAGCAAGCACTTTGGCGACAGTGGGAAGGAAAAACTCCCTTTTAACAGGAAGAAACCTCCGGCAGAACCAGGCTCAGGGAGGGGCGGGGCCATCTGCTGCGACCGGTTGGGGTGAGAGAAGGAAGACAGGATAAAGACATGCTGTGGAGGAGAGACAGAGATTAATAACACCTCGAGTGCATCTCGTATTAACCTACTCTGAGTTAATGTGGACTGTGTTCTGATCCTTGCAAGGTAGAAGGTCAGAGAGAATGAGCATGCCTTGCTAAAGATTCACGTCTCTCTTTTGTGTATACATAATTCAATAGAAGAAGGAAAAGTCCAGTAGGAAAAACAAAACAATCCTGTTTCATGACTCCAACATGGTAAAAAACGAGCAGAGAAAAAGCCAAAAATTAAAAAATAATAATTTAAAGTCCAGTTTTGGGCAGTGGTTGCCCCTCTGGTGTATTTTGCTATCATTTCTATCTGTGGACACTCCAGGCTGAATCTTCAGATGACTTCTGCTTATTGCAAGACTAACGCCAGACGTTCTTTTCTCTCATTTGCCTGTTTGCCTCTTGTCCTCTCTGGACATCCTGTTGTCCAGCCAGACTTTATCCATTCTCTTACTCTTTTTTGTTTTTCTTGTAAATCATGTATTTTTAAAAACAGTTTAAACCTCAAAAGTCACTTCAAAATCCCAACATTAGAATAAATGTCATTACTCAAACTGCATTTCTCACTCACATTAACTATGCTATACTTTCATTATTATCTTTAAGAATAAAGATGATTTACAATTAGCAAAAGCACAGATAGATAAACTCTGTTATAGCATTCTGTATCATTTTAAACATAAAAGGCTGGATGACCTTTTACCCTCTCAGATGTAATGACGGCTAAGGCGGGAGGACTTCAGTCTTTCCCTTTCCCACCTCTCTGGACGCATGTGAGTGGGTGCCACTCACTTCAGGGTTTGATAGTGTATAACAGGATAAACCAAACACATCAGTGAGGTCCATGACGGTGCAGGATCACGTCAACCTTTAAAAAGCTGTAAATGTTGAGTGTTCCTGACCTTTCAGATCCAAACCCTGTTAAACAGAAACTAATGAATCAGTATCACATCACTCACCGCTGAGTCCGGGCAGCAGTAGCAGTGCTCTGTGCTACTGTGGGTTCCCCACAGACGTCAGCTCACACTTACTTACACCGTTGCTGTTACACAAACTAAATACTGCTCAGTCTGCAGAGTTGCCCAGTGGGCAGAGTGCACTCTAGGATTCACTGTGTGTGTCCTCCCGTCGGTGCTGCACCTACCATACAGCGGGAGAGGTTAATATGCACAGCGAGTGTGTTGCTCAGCTGGCACTGCTCCCTTAATCACTATCCCCACCTCTCTTCCTGCAGCTGAGCAAGAAGACACACCCACTGGTACAAATATATATACAACGTCTATCCACAGTATCCAGAACTAATGACGTCCAGCGACTAAGAACGCCTTCAGGTATCACAGAGGTTTCTAACACCCACACATAAAACGAGTGTGTGAAAGCAGGCCTGAGCTATGAACATGTGTAAGGCTGATGGTCTTCATTCATAGTGTGTGTGTCAGCTGCACGGATGGCTGTCGCTGAGAGCTGAGCAGCCCGGCCAGATTGATGAGGGGTCAAACACATGGTTAAGTCTCATTTCATTTACAAGCACAGGCTAACCCACCCGCTGCAGCACAAGGGATGGTGGTGGGAAGGGTCAAGTACCTCCCCACAGGTCTGCTGGTTTAATAGAACTGTAAAATCCAGAGAAGGTGCTTCATTAAATACATGCTGGCTGACACAGACTGATTGCAGAGCACTGACAGGCTTGATCGGTAGAGCTTTAATGCCTCCCACAGAACAGTTTCCCCTGAGTCTGTGGGAAAACCCTTGACTGGGAAAAGTCAGAAGGATTTTTATTTGATAGTAAGCTCACATACAGAATCAGCACATACAGAGGAGGTTCACTCAGACACTTCACAGGACACTCTGGGTCAGAAATGCCTGAAGTTGATCCAAAACGCCTCACCTTTGGTTGACAACACTACGGCTCTCTTTGAAGTGATTGAAATATTCTTTGAAACTATATATAAAAATCTTTTTAGTTTGATGGTAGGATTGTTATAGTTGATAATAAAACATTCTGCAGTACTCCAGAGTACACACAGCATGTTGAATGAATGGGTGGTTTGTGTTAGAGAAAGACTGTAAGTGAACTGTGGCCTCCTGCATAAAAGTCCAGTAGAGCCTCAAACAACCTCCACTAAACAACACAATACTCTACTTCCTGATCTAGGATATGAAGTGTAAGGCTCAGGGAGAGCTGAAGAAGTCTGCATTTTACAGACATGCTTGGATGAAGCTACTGCTGTCTGGAAACACTGCCACACATGTAAGGTGTCAGCCACTGGTGTTATATGCCACTGCTGTCCCTGTGTGCTAATAAAACAGAGCCTGTGGTATCCTACACACACCTGCATCTTTTTACTGCAGGGCTATTATTGCCTGATTTAACATTAGCTTAGAGATCCACTGTCCTGTATGCTGTATAGGTGAGCATGCAGCAGGTCCCATTTCTACTTCCTGGGCACATCATCACATCTGCACATAAATCTGGTCTAACTTATAATTTTGTATAATTTTAAATAGTGGTTCACAGCTTATTCTTTACGGCAAACACAGGTGTCGACCTGTGTTTGTGCTATTTCCTGTCTTATTTTGATAGTCCTTGTCTCGTGTGTTGTGTTCAGTTTTGCTTCCTCTGTCTCATTATGTCTATTTTTTTTCTCCTGTGTTCCCCAGATGCCTCAGCTTCCCCTGATGATCCTGCGGTGTATTTATTGTATGAGTTTCCCTTTGGACTCACAAAGAATAAGTCATTCTGTTAGTAGGCAGCGAGAGAAAAGGAAAGGCAGGAGTGTGGAGGTGCGAGTAAGGACTTCAAATTAAGGGACTGTGACTGGTAAGAGGAGAGAGCTGGTTGATATGATGGACTCACCCAAGTGATGTGAAACTTTAACCAAAACCCCCAAAATTAACGCATAACAAAAAACATTAAGCACATGATCTATGCAACGTAGCTCAGAGAGGAAACATTTCTACATTTTAATTCCATTGTACCTGTGACAATGACAATAAAGACATTCTGATTCAGAAGAAACACCCTCTGCAGACCTCTGCTACCTGACTCACACACACACACACACACACACACACACACACACACACACACACACACACACACACACACACACACACACACACAGTCACTTGGTCTAGTCTTAGTATTGAGTGGAGATGTGAGCCTCATAGCTTCCCTGCAATCTACTGACATTGATCTAAGAGAAAGATCAAACTTTGGCCGACACTCTCAGCTTCTCAGTAACTGTGTGAGTGTGTGAGCTAAGTGTTAAAACGTGCACATGATTATGTATGACATGTTTTGTGCATAATGGAATTTCCAGGCAGATGTAAGTATTTTGCTTAATTACCTTAAACCACCTTAAACAAGCTTTGTTTGTGCAGGCTTGTGTGCATCAGTGTGTGACAGCATTTGTTGTCTTGGATGTGTTGCTGTACCACAGTGCACTCACATGTGAGCAGAGGTCTGTGTGAGCTCCTGAGTGGCACCACCAAGCAGATAGTGTATTGGACGGGAGAGACTGGCAGGCAATCAGACTCTGTCCAGATGACCCAAGCCCAGCAGCGTCTCCTTGTTTCCTCAGTTAAAGGACTGATGGACAGCTCCGTCACAGGCTGCTAAACCCCTGGAAAAGCTATGGAGAATGCTCAGTTTTTTGATGTTGAAGCAAATAAACAAAACCACACAAACCATTTGTTTTAATAGCAATTAATTGTAATAACTTAAAACGATTTGGGGGCTGAGTTTGTGACGCAGCATTTTTAAGATTTTCTTCTTGTGAATTCTTTGTTTGGAATGTTTTAGTTTTCTATTAGTTAGTATTCACTTGCTCTTTGCTTTGCCTGTAAGCTTAGTTACAGTGGGGCAAAAAAGTATTTAGTCAGCCACCGATTGTGCAAGTTCCCCCACCTAAAATGATGACAGAGGTCAGTAATTTGCACCAGAGGTACACTTCAACTGTGAGAGACAGAATGTGAAAAAAAAATCCATGAATTCACATGGTAGGATTTGTAAAGAATTTATTCGTAAATCAGGGTGGAAAATAAGTATTTGGTCAATAACAAAAATACAACTCAATACTTTGTAACATAACCTTTGTTGGCAATAACAGAGGTCAAACGTTTACTATAGGTCTTTACCAGGTTTGCACACACAGTAGCTGGTATTTTGGCCCATTCCTCCATGCAGATCTTCTCGAGAGCAGTGATGTTTTGGGGCTGTCGCCGAGCAACACGGACTTTCAACTCCCGCCACAGATTTTCTATGGGGTTGAGGTCTGGAGACTGGCTAGGCCACTCCAGGACTTTCGAATGCTTCTTACGGAGCCACTCCTTTGTTGCCCGGGCGGTGTGTTTTGGATCATTGTCATGTTGGAAGACCCAGCCTCGTTTCATCTTCAAAGTTCTCACTGATGGAAGGAGGTTTTGGCTCAAAATCTCACGATACATGGCCCCATTCATTCTGTCCTTAACACGGATCAGTCGTCCTGTCCCCTTGGCAGAAAAACAGCCCCATAGCATGATGTTTCCACCCCCATGCTTCACAGTAGGTATGGTATTCTTGGGATGCAACTCAGTATTCTTCTTCCTCCAAACACGACGAGTTGAGTTTATACCAAAAAGTACTACTTTGGTTTCATCTGACCACATGACATTCTCCCAATCCTCTGCTGTATCATCCATGTGCTCTCTGGCAAACTTCAGACGGGCCTGGACATGCACTGGCTTCAGCAGCGGAACACGTCTGGCACTGCGGGATTTGATTCCCTGCCGTTGTAGTGTGTTACTGATGGTGACCTTTGTTACTTTGGTCCCAGCTCTCTGCAGGTCATTCACCAGGTCCCCCCGTGTGGTTCTGGGATCTTTGCTCACCGTTCTCATGATCATTGTGACCCCACGGGATGAGATCTTGGAGTTTGGAGTCTGACTGTTTGAGGCTGTGGACAGGTGTCTTTTATACAGATGATGAGTTCAAACAGGTGCCATTCATACAGGTAACGAGTGGGGGACAGAAAAGCTTCTTACAGAAGACGTTACAGGTCTGTGAGAGCCAGAGATTTTCCTTGTTTGAGGTGACCAAATACTTATTTTCCACCCTAATTTACGAATAAATTCTTTACAAATCCTACTATGTGAATTCATGGATTTTTTTTTCACATTCTGTCTCTCACAGTTGAAGTGTACCTCTGGTGCAAATTACTGACCTCTGTCATCATTTTAGGTGGGGGAACTTGCACAATCGGTGGCTGACTAAATACTTTTTTGCCCCACTGTATATTTATATTTACATGTCTCCTCCCCGTGCTCTGTGTCATGCCTCTCCTGTCTGTCATGTTTATCCATGTATGTTTAAGTCTCTCCCTCGCTCCCTCTCTGTCTCTCTTGTCGAGCTTGCGTGTCCCAGCTTACATCTCACCATGTTTCCTGTTTTATTTTGAAAGTCTTGTGTTTCCATGTTCGGTGTGTTTAGGTTTGCTGCCCCTGTGGCGTCATGTTCATCTGTGTCAGCTGTTTCCCAGGTGTTTCCCCTTCCCTCATCACCCTTCTGTCTCCCTCTGCTCAGCGTCAGGTCGTCTGTCTTCCTTCCCTCATGTTCCTGGGATTCATGTTGTCTTAAGTCTCAGTTTGTTTTCTCAGGTTCATGTTCATGTTTATATCTGGAGTTTTTCCATATTTAGCTTTAGCTTTTCCCAGTTTAGGTTATAGTTTAGTCTTGTCTCTGTTCACCTTTGCCCTTTGCTTTTTTAGTTTCCCACCAGTCTAAATAAACGGCTCGTTTTTTGTTAAAATCCATTTCTGTCCCTCGTGTTTTCCTGCGTATGGGTCCGCACCTCAAACACATCAGCCTCCCGGCCGTGACACAAACAACAGCATGTTTTGGTGGAGAACGAGAAGGACGGCAGTCAGCCTGTGGAGAAGGATTGGATCAGGTTCTCCAGAGGTGATTGGTGGTCCGCAAACTGGTCTAGTCTCTTTTTCAGCTGTGACTGTTTCCGTCCCACAATTACACCACAATTATCATACCTACCACACAATACATGCAGTTTTTATTAAGTCCCTAAATAACCAGGAAAAAGTTTTTTAATTTATCCATCTATTTTCTTAACTGCTTATCGTATCCCACTTTAACAACCCGCTTCCCAAAGCTGCTCTTCTTATTTCTGCAGGACTTTCCATGTCTGTTTGTGTCATTCATCACCTTTTCCTTCTATTACCCACTTACATGGTCTACTTAGATGTAATATGCTCCTGTCCTCCTCTTACATTATCACACCATCTTTTCATTTTCCACAGAGGCATCCTTCCAGAAGATTGCTGTGTGATAGTGATGAACATTTAAGGGAAAGGTGACGGGGAATGGAGGGAGCTGCTTATTTGTTCACAGCCTGAGGCAGTCATATGTCAAATGTGGCACTCCAAAGGTCCCTTTCAGCTGCTGTTGCAAGAATCTGGCTGAACGACTGAGAAAGTGGAGAAAAAGGTCTGGGCAAATGGAAAGTTCTCTGTGTCTGTATTACTTTTGAATCCTCTCAAGAACTACTGTCAGTGCTCGAGGTTAAAGGATACGGGAAGTACAGTTGCATTTATTTCCCACATTGGTTCATAAAGAGATTGAAAACAGATGGAGCTTATCTGGAGCTATTTTAATTAAGGTACTGTTCTCTGGTCATAGATGATTTATAACTTTTGTAAGATGTTTTGAAAAATGTCCATGGGCCTGAACTTTAAATGATTATAAAAGTACAATTTTCTTTTCATTTTACGAGCAGGCACATGTAGAAAGGGACCATCAGAGCTAAAAGGTTTAAACAGATGACCCTTTAGCACATCCAAATGGAAACATATGTGTTTCTGGGAAGACCTTGTGTATTTTAGCAAGACAATACTAAGCCACATACTCCAGCAGCATGGCTTTGTTGCAGTATGCTCACTGGGACACTGCTTAACCCTTTAAGACCTACCATAGAACCAAGGCCGCCAGAGCTTACTTTATGTCTTCTAATGATGCTGCCTAAGGGAAGCATGTATAATGTAAACAGAATTGGTCCTAGCACCGAACCCTATATATATATATACATATATACAGGGGCGGAGCGTGGGGGTGGCTTACTGGGCTTAAGCCCGGGTTGTTTTGTCAGAAGCCTGGGGTCTTTTGGAGTGTAATTTTTTCATAGTTAGATGCCTGGCTGACAACTGTATAAAACAAAAAGTACACACAATATTCGAAGCACATAGTGCACACTGTGGGAATTTACGACTGTGCGTGAATCCCCCCTAATATTGGTATGATCCGAGCTCAGGCACTAAGCGACTGAGCGAGGGGGCGGGGCAGCTGCTGCCTGTGTGCGCTGTTGGAGAAACGGAGCCAGCCATACTAAGGAGAGCTTAAGTTTGACCAGGTACCAAAGCAAATCATTCGTACTGTACAAATAATGTAAATATGACAATGTATCACGAAAGATTGATATCAAACTGATCACTTGACCAATATCACGTTACTTGCTCTTCAAGTGAATCAACAAATGGCGAAATGAAAAGCCGAACAAATGCTATTTTTTTAGAGTCTTAGCTTACGTGTGTTTATTTCATATTTTCAGTTCTTACCCTCGCCGACTAAATCGGTTTCAGTTATGTACTGAAATATAAGAATGGACATTAGAGGGTTCTTTCGAAGAAAAAACTCAGGTAAATGTCATTTTATATATTATGCTTACTATGTTGTTCAGTATATTTCTATGCAAAACAAGAGGAATTTCAATACACAGCAGTATATCCACAGTTTAAACCAGATATTTACATACACTTTATGGAAAATACAAGAACATTTTTTTACTGTACAACATCAATTTAGAGTAAACTTGTTTTGTTTTGGATAAATATTGAAATATCTTTTGAATTAGTTAAATGTCAGAATAAAGAGAAAGAGCTGTCTATTTTAATCACTTTCATCAAATTTAGGAGTACATATACACTAAGTTTATTGTTAATTAATAAGAAACTCCAGACGATTCCATTCTGAGCTGAAGAAGCTTCTGATAGGTTAGTAGAGCCCATGTGAGTAAATTGGTAGCACAGCTGTGGATGCATATAAGGCAAAACACAGAGCCTGTTTCTTTGAAATGGGAAAACCAAGAGATGTCAACCAAAACACCAGGAAAAGAACTGTGGAGCTCCATAAGTGTGGCTCAATTTTGAATACAATTTGGTGCCATTTGCAATTAAGAAATACAGATAGTTTATCTCTTTACTCTTAAAGTTAACAAATATGTTTTTTATATTTATCAATCTAAAAAAATAAACATTTAGTCTGATTTGATGTTACAATTAAAAAAGTGTTTTTATCTGAAGAATACATAAATATCTGGTTTCAACTGTATATTTGATGATTGTCAGCACAAAGAGGGAGAGAGAGGAACAGAGAGGGAGAGAGAGGAACAGAGAGGGAGATGGAGAATAAGGACAGAACAGAGATGAACAAGAGCAGGTGAGACACACATGTTAGTCAAATGGTCGTTTACCAAAAGTATCACCGTATCATAGGTCCTCATGTATCTCGTACCTAGTGTTTCTTTTTAGGTTTGCTATTTTTCAAATTCTATATTTATTAAGTTATGCAGGCTTGTTTGCACAACAAGGCTAAATAATTATATAAACTTTTCTAAATCTAAATATTGTACTTTGGTAGAATTAAAAAATAAGTGTAGTGCAGGTCTATGATGATTTTTAGTGCTACTATCATCTAGTTCTGATTCTGGTTCTGTCTTGGTTAAATCCCGAGTAGTCCTGATTTTGAAATGTTGTAGTCCTGTTTTAATTCTGGATCAGTTCTTGGTCTGGTTGAATTGGGGTTTAGTCCCTGTGTCTTGATACAGCCCCGACTTTGTTCTGCCTTGCTGCTTAATTAAAAAACTAGTTTATGGTGTCCTGCATATGTGATATATTTTTCCTACATGAAGTCATTCTTTTTTGAACAAAACTCAAAACAGAGCCTATTAATCTTTCAGTCTTTCAGTCATTTCTAAAATAATAATCCCACATGCATACTACCCTTTAGGGCTAAGCCCCGGGTGTTTCAAATGTCTGGCTCCGCCTCTGCATATATATATACATATATATATATTTTGGAACAGGAAGGGGCGTGTTTGGAGGCGTTGCCCCTCTTGAAATTCAGGTAATTCATCTCCAATTGACTGACAGACGCTTCCATGGCCAGTGATAAACAGGCATATTAGTCACTTTTAATTTAAAAACACGGATGAGTGAAAGAGTGAACTCTGCAAGGCAGAGAGAAAAACCACAATAGCACAGGGAGCACATAACAGTTTTCATGAGCACGTGCCTCATAACTACACAACCTGTGACAACAATGTAGTGGCTTGAGTTGCTCCTTAAGAACCGGCAGAAAATGAGCAAATCAGCAACAGGTGTGTTAGTGGGTGGAGTCCTGGAACAAAGCCTGCCCACTTTCACCTGAGAGTCGGCGTGTGTTCCAAAAGTACCCCCAGCATGTGTTTTTCCTAACCCGTTTTCGTTGATGAAAGTCATTGCTTGCATGCTAAAGCTAATCTGGTCTTCACTGTGTTTGCCGGTCTTGTATCACACTGCTAGAAAATGATACTCAAACAGGGCCAGACTTACTAAAGCCAGGACAAACTGGGCGTTAAAAAAAACAACAAGACAAAATTGCATGTTAGTGGACGGAGCTCAGATGTTTGTGACTGAGCCTGCATAAGCATTTCTGGGAGTTTCTTTCTAATCAAGCTAACTGAATTATTAATGTTTGCAACACACAATTTCCTGCTAATTGTGCCACTGTATAATGCTAAGAGACAAAACATAATTACACATTCATTCTTAGTCTGCTGAATGCATTCAGGAACCTCCAACCTGAATCATTCAATACCAGCAGCACCTCTTCAGTTTTGGTGTCGGGTTCTTTTCAACATACCGTGGTTTTAAAAACGGAATGAAAAACTGTCACGATCTGGTTGTAGGGACTCAAGCGCAGAGCGATTAGATGTCTCCAAAAAACAGTTTATTTACGGCTCCAGTGCACAATATATATACAGTGAAGGGAATCCAAAACTCCAGGGAATCACAGGGTAGCTCTCTCACACTCGCTCACGTCTTCTTGCCCACACTCACACACGTTCACACGGCAGGGAGGTCGCAGGTCCGGGGGGGGGGAAGGTCTGGAGCAGAAGAGAAGGGAAGTCACAAACTAATCACAAATCACGAAGCACAAGTCCACAGGAGCTGTGAGAACACTAACGTCAGTAGTACAATCATCCAGTGACGAGAGGATCTGTGTTCCAGCCTCAAATAGTGCTCCCGGTGATGACAGGTGATTGTTGTCAGGTGTGTGGGCCAAGGGCGGGAGCCCACAGTGAGCTCCGCCCAGGAGAGGGAGAGAACCGAAACAGCAAATGTAGCCTTGTGGGGCCGGCCGGGCAGGCACGGAGACCATGCCAAAAACAGGGTCCAGGTTTAAGCAGAGTAATTTGCAGCCCTAATATCATCACAGCTTATAACCATTGAGCTGGCCCTCACGGCCTGTGGTCTGTGTCGACTCGTAATATTCTCTGACAGTGAGGCTGAAACAGTTTAGCAGGGTAGCAGAGTCCATCTATAACACAGACAGATACATCCTGTGCCTCCTTTCTTAAAATCACAAAGTTATTCACATAACCCATTTGTAGGTTTTGTTTCTTGGCTCCTCTGCTCAAGGTTGTCCTGAGTCCTCCTGACAAAATCCAGTGCTCATGAAGTATTTCAAACACATCACTCTCAGCACTTGGAAACCTTTCTTCTTTCTCCCTTGTTGTGTTGCAGTACTCTCTGTTTCCCTTTGTTCTCTGGGACTAATTTTTTTCATTTCATGGCTCTGTGGGGAGGGAACGGCTCGCTTTGTGTGTGTGTGTGTGTGTGTGTGTGTGTGTGTGTGTGTGTGTGTGTGTGTGTGTGTGTGTGTGTCCAAGCAGGGCGCAAACACTCTGCCTCTATTACACTGAGTAAAGTTTTGCAGCTGACAATATAACAGTGTTCAGCATTTGTGTGAAGATGCTGTTTGTTGTTATGATGCTTGGAGTCTCACACTGATTATATTGAACTACATGATTACTTAATTACATGTTAGTGAGTGTTGAATTTTTATCTTGGATTTGTCAGTGAAAGCAGCAAAGAACACATTACTTCCCCAATAAACTGCAGTTAACACGTCACTAATATATGTTGTGCTTTTCTTCCTTTGTCAGCTGTTTGTAACGTTTCAGTATTTTTCATACAGTTTACATACGTTAGAATAGAATAATCCTTTAATTGTCCCACAGGGGGAAATTTGGTTGTAACAGCAGCAATAAAAACACATATACAAACAAACAGGTCACGGGACACAGGACAGAAACATACACAATTTTTACATATTTACATCAAGGACAAAAACAGAGTACTGTACCGTTATTAAAATAAAATAAAATAAAATACAGATAAGAGGCAAACCCAGGTTATAGTGTGAATCGGTTGATAAAATAGTGCCAAGTTACAGCGCTGATGTAAGCCCCTGTTTGTTTGGAGCAGTTTTGATTGTACAGTCTGACAACTGCAGGGAGGAAGGATCTGCAGTTTCATGCATCGAGATGCAGCAGTCTGTCACTGAAGCAGCTCTGCAGTTCAGCAACATTTACATGCATGGGGTGGGAGACTCTGTCCATCGGAGATGTTATTTTGGCCAGAGTCCTTCTGTCTCCCACCACCTGCACTGGGTCAAGGGTGCATCCCAGAACAGAGCTGGCCTTCCTGATGAGTTTATCCAACCTCTTCCTCTCAGCTGCAGATAAACTGCTGCTTCAACATACAACACTGTAAATATGACAGATGCCACCACAGAGTCATAGAAGGTCTTTAAAAGTGCTCCCTGGACTCCAAATGACCTCAGCCGCCTCAGCAGGTAGAGTCTGCTCTGGCCCTTCCTGTAAAGAGCATCAGTGTTGTGGCTCCAGTCCAGTCCAGTGCGCATGCGCCAACCAGCGTGCAGCCTGTTACAGTCGCTCCTGCTTTTTCTCTTAGTTTAGCTCTTTTTTCTTACGTATTCTTTTTTTTCTGACTTGTATTTTCATCCGTTTATTATCTTTTACTCAATCATGTGGATTGAGAGAGTTTTTGTTCTTCTGGTGGCCGTGGAACTGTTACTTTTATCAAGGAACGGGACCGCGGCACATCTCCTACACGCACGGACTGTTTACTCCAGAGATCAGCTGATCGCCCTGATGCCGGCCGGCTCGCTGGCCAGGCCCGCAGAAGTACCAGCTGAAATTTGGAGGAAAACACATCGGGGATGCAGAGGTCAAGGACATAAGAGAAGAAAGAAGGAGACGGTGAGACAGCGGAGGCTCGAAGCGAGGAGGAGGTATAAACCGTGTCTGCCGTCTATCGTGATGGGAAATGTGCGATCGTTGGCAAATAAAATCGACGAGCTCTCAGCACTGGTACGGAGTCAGAGGGAATACCGAGAGTGTAGCCTGATGTGTTTCACCGAATCATGGATGCACCAGGACATTCCCGATGAGAATGCTTCCGTGGAAGGCTTCCACACTGTTCGGGTGGACACGGACAGCATCGCTAGCGGTAAGCGGAAAGGAGGTGGGCTTGCTGTTTTAGTTAACAAGCGGTGGTGTAACCCTGCCAACATAACAATCAAAGAAAGGATTTGTCGCCCGGACATTGAACTGTGTGCTGTTGGACTCAGGCCGTATTATTTACCCAGGGAATTCTCTCACGTCATCTTGGTGGCTGTTTATGTTCCTCCCTCTGCTAACCCCACAGCTGCATGTGACACTACCCACTCTGCCATAGCTCGGTTACAGACTCAGCACCCGAGTGCCTTTATTGTGATCTCGGGTGACTTCAACCATGTATCACTGGACAATACACCAACATTCAGACAATATGTGGACTGCCCCACCAGGGGAGAAAAATTTTTAGACTTACTGTATGCTAACGTCAAGGATGCATACAGCTCCTCCTCCCTCCCCCCACTTGGTAGGTCAGATCATAACCTGATTCACCTCACCCCCCGCTATGTGCCAATTGTGAGGAGGGAACCTGTGACCACCAGGACTGTTAGGAGGTGGTCAGAGAAGGCAATAGCGGAACTACAGGGCTGTTTCGAGGTGACCAACTGGGAAACACTCTGTGAGCCTCACGCCGAGGACATCAATGAGCTTACTGAGTGTATCACAGACTACATAACTTTCTGCACCGACTCCATTGTTCCAGCTCAGACTGTTCATTGTTACCCAAATAACAAGCCGTGGGTGACTAAGGACATCAAAGCCCTCCTCAACAACAAGAAGAGGGCTTTCAGAGGGGGCAACAAAGAGGAGGTGAGGAAGGTCCAGGTGTTACTAAAGGACAAGATCAGAGAGGCTAAGGACAATTACAGGAGGAAGCTGGAGTGGAAACTCCAGCAGAACAGCATGAGAGAGGTGTGGAGGGGCATGAAGACCATCACTGGATTCAGGCCAACCAACAGCAGGGGAGCTGAGGGAGGTGAGAACAGAGCCAACGAGTTGAATCTGTTTTTCAATAGATTCGACACCACAGTGTCTGCTCACACCCCCACAACCTCACCTGTAGTCAGCCTGGAATCCAGAGCCACACCACTGTGCCAGCCTCTCTCTTCACATGGCACTGTTGCCTCCTGTGAGAGTCCTGACACCCCCCCCACCCACCCATCACCTTCACTCAATACCAGGTTGAGATGCAAATGAGGAGACTTCACTCAGGCAAGTCTGCTGGACCAGACGGAGTGAGTCCCCTCGTCCTCAAGACCTGTGCCCCCCAGCTGTGTGGAGTCTTTCATAAACTGTTCTGGTTGAGTCTGAGTCTGCAGAGGGTCCCAGTGATGTGGAAGACATCATGCCTTGTCCCTGTACCAAAGACGCCACATCCCAGTGGCCCCCAGGATTACAGGCCCGTGGCACTGACCTCCCACATCATGAAGACCCTGGAAAGGCTCATCCTGGACCAGCTGCGACTCATAGTAAGACCACATCTGGATCCGCTTCAGTTCGCTTATCAGCCTCGTCTCGGAACTGAGGACGCCATCATCTACCTGCTCAATCGTGTCTACACCCATCTGGACCAGCCGGCGAGCACTGTGAGGGTCATGTTTTTTGACTTTTCTAGTGCTTTCAATACCATCAGGCCGACCCTCCTGGGTGATAAGTTAGCAGCGATGCAGGTGGATGCTTCTCTGGTGTCCTGGATTGTTGATTACCTGACAGGAAGACCACAATATGTACGTCTCCCACAGTGTGTGTCTGACAAGGTAATCAGCAACACAGGGGCACCACAGGGGACTGTCCTCTCCCCCTTCCTCTTCACCCTCTACACCACAGACTTCAGCCACTGCACAGAGACCTCCATCTTCAGAAGTTTGATGACTCTGCGGTGGTTGGATGCATCAGCAGGGATGATGAGACAGAGTACCGGGCTGTGGTCGACTCCTTTGTCACGTGGTGTGAGCAGAATCACCTGCAGCTCAACATGGCAAAGACCAAGGAACTGATCGTGGACTTCAGGAAGACCAGGAAACACTTGACCCCTGTTTCAATCCAGGGGGTCAGTGTTGACATTGTGGAGGACTATAAATACCTTGGAGTACACATTGACAATAAACTGGACTGGGCTAAAAACACCACAGCACTTTACAGGAAGGGCCAGAGTCGTCTCTATTTTTTGAGGCGACTGAGGTCCTTCAACATCTGCCAGAAAATGCTGAGGATTTTCTATGAGTCTTTTGTGGCCAGTGCGATCCTCTATACTGTTGCATGCTGGGGGAGCAGGCTGAGGGTCGCAGATGCCAACAGACTCAATAAACTAATCCGTAAGGCCAGTAATGTTGTGGGGATGGAGCTGGACTCCCTCAAGGTGGTGTCGGAGAGGCGGATGCTGTCCAAGATAAAGACAATGTTGGATAACACCTCCCACCCACTCCATGACATGCTGGTCAGTCACAGGAGCACGTTCAGTGAGAGACTGAGATTACTGAAAAGCACCACTGAACGACACAGGAAATCTTTCCTGCGTGTGGCCATCTTTCTTTTCCAGCTATTTATTAATGAGTGACTTATGTATATATATATATATATATATATATATATATATATATATTGTACTATTCTTAGTTAGCGTATTGTCTGTCTTGTCTTAATGTTGGTTTATGTTGGTTTATAATGGAGCACTGTAACAAAAAAATAATTTCCCCCAGGGATCAATAAAGTATTCTGATTCTGATTCTGATTATTATTCAGGTGAACACCCAGGTATCTATAAGAGTCCACTATCTCAATGTCCACTCCCTGGATGTTCACCGCTGTCAGTGTGGTGGGTCTGCGTCTCCAGAAGTCCACCACCAACTCCTTCGTTTTCCCGGTGTTGATCAGCAGGTGGTTCTGCAGACACCAGTCCACAAAGTCCAGAGTCCACTGTCTGTACTCTGAGTCGTCCTCACCTGTGATGAGGCCGACTATAGCAGAGTCGTCAGAGAACTTCTGTAGGTGGCAGCGTGGGGAGTTGATGGAGAAGTCTGCAGTGTAGAGGGTGAAGAGGAACGGTGCCAGCACAGTTCCCTGTGGGGCCCCCGTACTGCAGACCAGCGTGTCAGAGACACAGCCCTGTGTCCTCACATACTGTGGACGTTCTGTGAGGTAGTCCAGTATCCACTGGGACATGTGGTGGTCCACTCTCAATAGCTCCAGCTTGTCCCTCAGAAGTCGTGGCTGGATGGTGTTGAAAGCACTGGAGAAATCAAAGAACATGATCCTCACAGTGCTTCCAGGCTTCTCCAGGTGAGTCAGAGCTCGGTGCAGGAAGTAGATGATGGCGTCCTCCACCCCGATGCCAGGCTGGTAAGCAAACTGCAGCGGATCCAATGAAGACCTCACCAGGGGGCGCAGATGGTTTAGAACCAACCTCTTGAGGGTCTTCAGCAGATGTGATGTCAGGGCTACCGGCCTGTAGCTGCTGAGGTCCTGGGGATGGGAGCTCTTTGGTACCGGTACCACACAGGAGGTCTTCCACAGCTGTGGTACTTTCCCCAGTGACAGGCTCAGGTTGAACCGATATCCTAGGATGCCACACTGTTCATCTGCGCAGCACCTCAGGAGCCTGGAGCTGATGCCATCTGGACCTGCAGCCTTACGCACCTTGATATTGATCTGCTGAGATGGAGAGAGGGGATTTCGGGGGAGGCGGTGTATGTTGGAGTCCACAGAAGCCGGGGTGGGTGTGATGGCTGGGAGCTGGGAGGTGTGAAGCTGTGAGGTGTGAAGTCCTGAGATGAAGGACAGGCAGTCCCTGAAGATAAGGGAGATTGCTGACCATTTCCTTACTGTGCATTTCACAACTGGTCCTCTGTGTACTAGAGGTTTATACACAGGCTGGAGATGAACCAGGTTGTGATCTGAGCCCCCTAGAGGAGGGAGAGGTGATGAGCTGTATGCCTCCTTGGTGTTGGCATACAATAAGTCCAATGTTTTGTCTCTGGTGTGGCAGGTGACATACTGGGTTAAGGTGGTGAGAGTGGAGGACAGGGAGATGTGATTAAAGTCCACAGAGATCCGGAAAAGGACCTGAGGGTGCTGTGTTTGGATTCTGCTGGTTACAATGTGCAGGACCTCACAGTTATTTATACATTATTTATACTTTTTGTCCACCTCACTGTGCAGATGGGCCTTGTGTCATGTGAACAAATTCTTCTTGCTATCCGATTGTTGAGCTAAATTAGTTTAACATAAAAAATGTTGAGATTTTTAACATCTGCACAAAATCACTAAATGTATCATAACAGTCTAAAAGTCATTTTTTGAATATGGAAAAATAGGACGATTAGATTTTATGAATGAGCACGAAATGTCTGGTCTGAATGATTTATGACAATCCAAAGAAGTTACATACCTATACAAACCTACACCCACTGTGCCAGTGTCATTACAGATTCCTGTTCTACTACCAAGCAGTCAGAAAATCAGCTGTTCCGTTAGAGCACTGTGCTCCAACAGTGTAAGGCATGACACCAAACAAAGGTATGGCGCTTTACAGTTGGTGATGCTGATCAGCAGATCTAAACAAGTTGCTGATATGGTGACATCCTGTAAACATGGTTATGAAATTTGGTGCTGAAAAGCTGGACACTGCCGTATCCACCGGGATCCAGCCAGAGTGTATTGTGGAGTCCTGTTAGTGACCCTCCATCTGAATGGATGATAACAACCTTCTAAACAAACTAGCAGGTGGAGATGAACCTACTGGCCCATTTCTATGAGGCTGATTCTACTGATAACGCCCATTGTATGGACTGATAACATCTGAGGCGGTGCAGTTTCAGTGTCTGACAGTGCAGGACTACAGTGGCAGACTTTTCCAAAGGGTTTTACCGCATGCCAGCACCAAGTTTAGCCGATCGTGGCTCAGGGGGTTGGGACGCGCATCTGTAACCGGAAGGTTGCCGGTTCGATCCCCGGGCTCTCTCTCCTGGTCGTTGTGTCCTTGGGCAAGACACTTTACCCTACTGCCTACTGGTGTTGGCCAGAGGGGCCGATGGTGCGATATGGCAGCCTCGCTTCTGTCAGTCTGCCCCAGGGCAGCTGTGGCTACAACTGTAGTTGCCTCCACCAGTGTGTGAATGCGAGAGTGGCATTGTAAAGCGCTTTGGGTGCCTTGAAAAGCGCTATATAAATCCAATCCATTATTATTATTAGTTGTCATGGAAACAGCTCGAAGGCTTAAATGTGCAGTTTCTTTCTTTTTCATTTTCCTCCCTCACCTTCTAACCAATCCCTGCCTTTGTGAAGCCTGTCCAACACATCATCATTCCAGGGTCTTAGGAGGACAAATTGCTGCCTCTGCAAGATTGTGATGTAGGGCTCCTGATTGGATATGATTGTCCATCAGCGCTGGCTCCTCTTGAAGTCATCATGGGTGACAAGCATGAACCCTTTACACAAAGGTCAGAACTAGGATGGAGTATAATTGGCTCATCAAACTCCCACCTAGACAGACAAGGAAACCAGAGCTTTGTCAGTGACAGATGTTCTAAAAGCCCTGGAATTGGACTTTGCTGAGAAAACCTATGAGAACAAATATGCGTCCCAAGAAGATGTCCATTTCATATAGTTCCTCATTAACCACATCACATAAAGGGTAGACAGACATTACGAAATGCCTCGCCCTTTCAAAGGCAACAGCCCACCCACCCTGCCAAACAACAAGAGGTTAGCCACAGTACTGCTACAGTGCCTCAAGAAAAGACTGAGGTTTCAACAAAAACATGCTGAACATGCGATGATCGAGGAGCGTTAGAAGGCTTCCAAAGCAGTGAAACAATCGTACAGCAGCAAGCCTTCTCTCATGAAATAAAAATGCTTCAAGCCAAAAAGGACCTTCCAAACTCAAGCTCTCTCTTCAGTGTTGACCCCATCTGGTCTGATGGACTCGTGCGTGTTGGTGGGAGATTAAAGTGGTCTTCTCTTTGCCACAAAGTGAAGCACCCACTCATCTTACCAAGCAACAGTCATATAACCAAGCTGATTGTGTCCCACCACCATGCTAAGACATGCCATCAAGGGCAAAGCCAGACACAAATGGAGCTTAGAGGAAATGGATTCTGGGTCATTGGTGGTAGCAAGCTGGTGGCCAAAATGATACACACCTGTGTGCCTTGCAGGAAACTTTGATGACCTACAGAGAGCCAGCGAATGGCTGAACTCCCTAAAGAACGTACTGAAGCCTCAGCACCCTTCACATTTAGGGGCATGGACTGCTTTGGCCCATTCATTGTAAAGTCAGCCCGCAAAGAACATAAAAGACATGGTCTGATTTTCATGTGTCTGTACTCAAGAGCTGTCCATATTGAGATGCTTGAAGATTTGTCAACAGACTCTTTCATCAATGCGTTGAGATGCTTCATCAGCCTTTGAGGAGCTGTCCAACAATTACACTGCGACCAAGGTTCCAACTTTGTTGGTGCCAGGAACGAATTCAAGGAAGCACTTAAGCAATGCAACACTGAGCAATTGGAGACCCTCTTATCTGAAAAACAGTGCGAATTTGTCTTCAACGCCCCTTCCGCCAGCCATGCAGGAGATGTCTGGGAAAGTCAAATAAGAATGGTCAGGAATGTGTTGAATGCTACCTTCACACAGTGCCCAGGTCGACTTGATGATGCCTCTCTCAGAACGCTTCTATATGAAGCCATGACTATTGTCAACAGTCGCTCATTATGAGTTGATGGAATCAATGATTCTCATGCACTGGAACCTTTAACGCCGAATCACCTCATCATGATGAAAACAAAGGTTGGTCTTCCACCCCCCAGAGTGTTCGTGAAGGAAGATTTGTATGCTACAAAAAGATGGAGAAGAGTCCAATATCTCATTGAACAGTTCAGGGGTCGCTGGAGAGTATCTGCTCAACATATCAACAAGGCAAAAATGGCACTTACCTTGGCGTAACCTCAAGGTCAATGATATTGTCATTATTAAAGACAACAACCTTCCACGAAACCATTGGAAGCTAGGACGAATTGTGGAGACCTTTCAAGACCATGTTGGTTTAGTCCGTCGAGTTAAAGTACGAGTTGGGGAGAGAAAGCCTCGAGGAACGCAAGATGCCCCTTCTAAACCTTCAGTTATTGAGAGACCAATCCAAAAACTAGTACAACTCCTTGAGAATTAAATAAAACAAAATATGTTAAGACAATAATAATTATGTTCATACTGCCTTAATGCATGAAGTGCATCACCTATATACCTTTGATAGTTCAATACAGTCATCCATTTATTAGTTTAAGAAATCCTGTACAATTCACTTGTTTTGTGAATTTGTTTGTTCATTGTATCAGGATTTGGTGGGAGTGTAAATGCCGGCCAAGCAACTTTACTTTGCACTTTTATTTTGAAGAGTAACTTAGCACTTCCTATTTTATTGTGTCAGACTTCCTGTTCTGTTCTCAGTGAAACGACACAAACACGTTGCTTCAGACTGAGTAAAAAACATTTATTTTTGGAAATATTCGTATGAACCCTTTAGTTTATTTACCTGTCACATGCTATAACTTGGGAAAGTTTATACAATGTGGTTGAATTAGTTTTTTTTTTTTATATATGCATGTCATTTGTTTGTGGTGTGGAAAGACTGGCTAAGAGATGTGGTAACATAAATAGTTTAAAAGCTATTGATTTATGTCAATGTCATGATTTGAGTTCATCAAAATAATTTTCTATATAGTAAAATGTGACCATTTCTGCACTTTCTACTAAAATGTTATAATGGCATTTGTTTGTGCATCCTTATAGTTTTCCCGGTGCCATATTGTTGGTTGTTTAAAAGAGGAGAGAATAAAGTTGCATCAGTCGAAGCTCTCTGAGTCACGAGTGGTAATTCCAAGTGGGCAGCTACAAGGAGACAATAGGAGAATAATAATAAAAGGATACAGCACCATAATACATATACAGTATTTGTCTATGTACATGTATCTGTATACTGTATGTATATGTGTCTTTGTCACTTGAAATGTACTTGATTGTACCTGAAAATGAGGGTGGGAAGACGTAACGAACTGCTGGAGGCCGGCCACTCTGGTACGAGCCAAAAAAAAGAGTCCCAGGCGCCCAAGAACCAACCCAACCTCATCTTAGAGAGTAGAGAGGGGCTCTCTGCCCTGAATCCAAACTGGGTTTCAAGGTGAATGGCAGGACTCAAACGCCAGTATCTGAGTAATACAGTAAAGGGAAAGGGGCTCCAGGGAATCCAAAGAAGGTAAACACGTCCAAGCTCCTCTCCTCACAACACCAGTCACCCGCTCGTCTCAGCTCGCACACCACGCTGATGCTCGCTCACAAACTCTTTCACTTGACGGGATCCAAGAGGAAACAGAGGAATTCACGGAGGTCTCTACACGAAGAAGAAGCACATGTTAGAAAGCCACAAAAAGCTGGGCACTGGTTTGGCTCAGTGTGCTGAGCAGGCGACCACATGCCAGACGACTGAGAGCGTCCGGCCCGGGTCGAGTCCAACCTGCGGCCCTTTGCTGCATGTCTTCCCCTCTCTCTATCTGCCCCTGCTATCTCTGTACTCTGTCTATTGAATAAAGTTGAAAAAGACAAAAAAGAAATCCACAACATGACAAAGGAAGCAAGAATAATTAAGAGAGCTAGGCCACACTAACTACAGCAAGTACAACGATCCAGCAATGAACACCACACAGCTGCTGCCTTAAGAAGTGTCCGGTAAAAGAGGATGATGAACAGCAGGTGAGTAGACTGTCAGTAGGTGCGTTGGCCAAAGGCTGACAGGGCACCAGAGACAGCTGGAGGACCATCACACTGGGAGCTGGTTCCACATAACTGGGGCCTCCCATTCTACTTTTAAATACTCCTGGAACCCAGTGGTGGCAAAAGAAAAAACCTAGCTGTCTTTGCTTTCGCCTGTATTGTAGATGGGTGACTTTGCTCCCACACCTAAACAGGAAATGTCTTCAGTAACAGGCACATTTTGAAAATGTAAAGAATAGAAAGTCAAGATCTTTGAGAAAAACAGAGTAAAAGAAAAAAGTTGTGAGAAAAATAAATATGCAAATAAAGTACAGATACCTAAAAATTCAGTTTAAGTATGATAGCAGAGTATTTGATCCCTGTGTAGTAATACTGCAGCCTGATAGTGAAGTGCTGTATTGGGATAATAAGCTACCGTGACGGTCATAGTAGCTTCACTAGCATCCAGGAGTGAACTGCAGATAACACTCTCCTGAACAGAACAGTGATTTTTTATCATTCAGTTTGATGAAGTTTTGGAAGAACTCTAGAAACACTCTGTTTGAAGGTATTTTAAGACTTTTCCATCACTACTGAGTTCAGTGGGAATTTTACACTGGGAGACAATAGCCAGTAACTGCAAAATCACACATTTCACACGATGTGTGTGTGTGTGTGTATTCATAAAGAATAACACAACAAAACAAAAACAACAACCAAAGACACACACACACACACAGGAAAAAAAAGCTCCAGAGAGCATTCAATGCCAATATAGCTTCATAAAAACGTCCTCTCCAATAAACTCTGAGAAGAGCAATTAGAAATCCCTCCACTGGTGATTATTCATCACAGCCCATGCAAGTGTTGATGGTGTGCAAGTGCTGGTGTAATTGAAGACAAGGGGTCGGGCATACATTCTGGTGCTGAGATAATGAGTGAATCCAGAGCAGATCCATTCATCTCAATGATCCCCATCTTGAACCATGATGGATCACTGCTTGATTGCTCGCTGGCCAATCATAAATCACTGCACTGGGCCTCGAACAAGCAAAGCTTCTGTCTCAGTTTGTTGTGAGATGGTTAAACGCCTAACCATGACTACTAACAGTGTTAGGAAGGTTACTTTTATTCCACTACAGATTACAGATTACATGCCCAAAAATGTATTTTATAACGTATTCTATTACATTACTCAATGAGAGTAACAAATTCTGAATACTTTGGATTACTTAATATATCATCATGCTTTTTACAACTACATGAATGTCCTATTGCTGTGTGATTTATTACTATTACTGAAGGTTACTCGCCATACCAATACCAACTAGATGTTAAAATCTTAACATAAATGAGTAACAGTAGGGTGGACATTAGGTAAGGCTGCACTTTTTTGCAGCGATCTCGTATAGAAAACTATTTCCTCATATATAAAACAGGTCCGAACCGTAGTAAAGGGACCTCTGGCTAATACGTCGGGTTCGTCGAAAACTAGCTTTACTTTGTTGTCTGGGTCAACTTTGTTAGCTCCTCCTTCGCTCACAGACACATAACAGGTATGGCAGTCCATTCTCCTTGCAGCACGGACTACACTACCCATGAGGCTACATGCTTTAGGGCATTGCCTGTAACACTCGGCCTATTGCCTTCATATTAAATCATTTTTTGAATAATAATTTAAAAAAATTTCTTCATGTCATTATGGCCGCAAGTAGAGATGACATGGGCCGCGAGATTGAGACACAGACATTAGAGCCTCTTAACGCGTGTTTTGTTTGGGTTTCCACCGGAGTGGAAGCCAAAAATAGAGAGAGCACAGCCTAACATATGAAACAGGAAAAGACCGCAGTGTAATCCATTTATTTCAACAAAGTAACTGTATTCTGAATACCACCTTTTTAAATTATAACTGTAACGGAATACAGTTACTCATATTTTGTATTTTAAATATGTAACGGTCGTACATGTCTTGCATTACTCCCCAACACTGGGTACTAACCACAAGTAAATGTGGGTTTTGTCAGGTGGATGAACAGTAAGATGGCGTGCAGTGCTGTAATGTGGGGAAAAGAAATTTCACTTGCTGAGCAATTCTTTTTCTGTCTCTCTGTGGAAATTACAGCCACTGTACTTTTAGCTAATCAGCACATTGCACGATAAACTGTGCAACAACAATTTGTGTGTTTGGCTGATATTTGTTGAGCTGTTTGAAAAGCTGTACTTGAAATTAACTGGCACTTAAAAATGTTACTCCTTTTGGGCTCACATGTTCTCAGGAACAATAGCAAGTTTCCTAGGTACCAGGAACACAACTTTATATTTGCACCATGAGTGTGTCGCAGGGATGAGAAGGAAAAAGGGACTTGTTGTTAGCATGTGAACAATGTGGGACATTAATATTTTCTTATGTGTCTCCACACAGGAAGCAACGCCAGTATGCAGCACACAAGAAATGAGCTCATTCAATATTGATTTGCATCAAGGTGCCAATTAGATTTTATTACTGATTAAATCAAAGTGCTGGAAATCTGTTCTTGATTGTTCCAGGCCACTTTAACACCTGAAACTATCCCAGGTGCATTAGCTTTGTTTGGGTAAAACGTTTGCAGGAAGTGAGCTTGAGTCGTTTGAACAGGCTACAGGTTTAGTTTCTGCCATCAGTCAGGAAAAACAGAAGAGAAACAAAGAAAGAGAATGAAAGGGAGCAGAAACAGAGATCAATGGAAGGCACAAACATTAACAACTCTGTATTAATCTCACTTTCTCCCCAAAATGCCAACAAGTCTTTCAAGGTCATCATCCAATCACTTCTCAGACAGCACTAGCACTCCCGTCGGAGCACTCACAGCAAACTGACAAGTCTTTGCAGGGAGGCACATATGTCCACCCAAATCCCTGCACCCATCCTGCTCGCAAACTGCGTCACCATCCGTTACAGGGACAAAAGAGGCTGGTAATGACTGCAAAGTGTATGACCTCTGTGATCTAATGAGCTGTGTTTCACCATTAATGTGTTCCCCGCACCCAGCTCCGGGCCAATGCCGCCCTGAAAAGGGGGTCCTGGCTAATGTGATTCATGTAGGATATTATATGGGGGCAAGTCTTACTGCTGTCAACAGCAACACCAAAGAAAACATCCTTTTGCCTTAACTTCAGTATCACCTAGAAAATGATTACACCTGTTTACCTGTAGTCTTATCTGATTGTACAAAGCAGTGATGACCAACTTTATTTTAGGTTCATTAACACACTGAAAAAAATGCAACAGGGTGGTTGTTGAATTTGCATGTAAGGACCTCATATATCCAACATCTTGCATTTATTAGAGGCTGAACAAAAATCAATGCAAGAGACAAAACAGGAACTGGTGCAAGATGTTGGATACATGAGATGCTTAAAATAGAACTGAACTAGGGTGAAGTAACACGTGTAGCCTGGTCTCAAATATCTATTTTAGACCCTACATGTTAAAAGGATATACATATTGTCCTGTAAAGACTTTATTGTAAATATTTCATACATGTGTTTAAAAAAAAAGAGTTCAAATGCAATAAAACGTGTTTAAAATCACAATAAATAGAAGTCAATCATAATTTAAGTGTTCATGGAGTTAAAAATTCCAAGAAAAAAAAAAGTTTGTTATCTAATGTGAAACAAGGAAAACTTGTATTTGCTGCAAGTTGTTTTACAAGTTCATTTTGGGTTATCAATCTTGTATTTTATTTTATCCCATTGTTTGATGTAAACCTATTGTCCAATCAGACGTAAGGAAGGCGGGATCTAAGCGAGGCGAAAGAAACGAACACTAACTAGTGAGAGTCGGCAGCTGCACATTACCGGAGGAGGTTGTATACCAGAGCTAACGGGAGAATAGTCAAACAATAGCCATGGATGCAGAGTCTACCTGTTATGGATTGTTTTACCCTGTGATGATGGACCGAGAGGAATTCTCTGGACCCTTCTGCTGTTGATAGGATTTCCGTGGGTTTGTCCCAGTGTACTCAGCAGCCCGGGTATGCCGCTAATTCCAACCACGTTGGCGAGTGGAGGCCGCATGGTCACAAACCGAGCCTGCCCCTCAGCTTGCCCTCACACGTAGCCCAAAGGATTTGTGAGTAGACTTGAGCACGTGCCTTTTATTTTCTGCTTGTTTAACAAGTGAAGCGGCCATTTGTGTGTTTTCTGGCCCAACGAGCCCGAGCAACGATCAGGCCTGCAACGGTTTCAGTAAAAGAGCTCACTAAGGTTACAATTTTTTTTTCTCAAAGATTTATTTATTGCTTTTCCAACAGTATTTTAACCAACAAGAACAGAGAGAGTTCAAATAAAATAGAGGAGGACATTAATAAAACATTGAGTGTGTAGTAATAATGTATGCACATCGTGTATGAACAGTGTTGGGAAAACACATAGATATAGTTATACACACTCTCCCATGTAGAACATTCAGATATTGTTGCAGAAAAGGAAATATATATATATATATATAATTGTTCAGTACAGAAATGAAGCCCAGCAATCATGATTTAAAGTCCTGTGGTCTCAGCCTCAGATACACAACTAATCAAAGTGATGTCATGACAAAAATGAATGACCAACAAAACATTTTTTCACCTTCATTTCTGTCACACAAAGCTGTATGTAACGTTTCTCGCGGTTAGTATCATGGTTGCTAGGCAACCTGAACAGCGCGACGAAGGCTAGACCGTCCCATTTCACAGGCCTCTCACTTCCGCACTTCTCGTACTTATAGTACGCACGGTACGTAGTACACGTAGTGCGCGTACTTCAAGCGTGCAGACCCTGAATTGGGACACAGCCTGCGATTCAGCACAGGAAGGGAGGGGGTGAGCCAGTCCTGAGTGATTCGCTTACGCTACGATTCAGCACAGGCAGTAGCGGTTTTTGATACAGGCGACACGGGCGGTTGCCCGGGGCGGCATCGTAGTGGGGGGCGGCATCACGGGCATCGGCAAAATAAATAAATAAATAAATAAATTGCTCGTACTCATGCTGCCCCGATATCATGCCAGCGCATATTGGGAATGGCATAGGCACCAATCGGTTTTCTGACGCCCATTTGCTGGGAGTAAGGGCGCCCTCTGTTTGCGAGGTGCACCTGCTGCTTGCGGCACAGGGAGGAGAGGGCGGGGCGGCGGGGGATTCTCTGGCTGGCTGGAGCAGCATCTAATAACCAACTCGCAAAATAAAATAAAATAAAAACAAACCAACAATCACGAAAATACCAGACATTATGATACAGAATTTGCACCAATGTTTTTTTGAAATTCTATACTTTATTTAAGTAAACTTTATTGTCATCTCCGCTACATACAGTCCAGTATATAGAGAGAAGAGACGACGAGGCTCCAGTTACAGCAGTGCAAGTGAACAAACAATAAATATAAGAAGAGTAAGAAAATAAATATACACTTCAGGACTGGGGTAAAGGGATCAATAACAATTTAAAATTTATAATTTACAGTTTGATGATTTACACACACAACCCATCAACAGGGGAGGGGCCGGCTGCTTCCAAATAGAGCACATTTCATTCATAATGTTGTAAATCCAAGCCCATTATGTATTCATGATTTGAATCCTGGGTTGTGTGAAATCCCAGAAATACACCTTAGACAAAGTGAATCTGAAGGTGTAGGTCTATTAGGTTATGTTGTGGTGATCCTCGAGTTGGGGGACGGGTGTTCATACTGTAGTGCAACATTAAAACCAATGGAAGATGGACAAGAAAAGTTCAAAGCCATCAGGTGGTCAGATTAGAAAAAAGAGAAGAGAAGAGGAGGAGAAACGAGCAAAAGATACAGGTAAGCAGATGTGTGATTGGATAATGGCAGAGGGAGTGTTCGCCCAGGGCGCCAAACAGGCCCGCCACTGAGCACAGGAGGGAGGGGGTTAGTGAGTCCTGAGTGATTCGCTTACGCTACAATTCAGCACAGGAAGGGAGGGGGTGAGTAGCTCAAATGTGCTGTTAGCATGTTAGCAGAGCGATGCTACTGTGAACCGAGGAGCTATTGTCTTGATGTGAGCTTCTACTCAGGGTTTTTTCTTCCAGTTCAGAGCAGAATTTTTTTGTTAAGATACTGGATGTTGTGTTTTTCTCCACAATTTTAATTATAAGCTCGATACATTGCTGCTAACAGCAACAGGGATGAGTCAGTGAGTCAGTTGGGCTTGTGAATAATGATTCATGAGTCAGTAAAGTGATTCTCGAGTATTGAACGATTCGTTCATGATTCGCGCATCACTAGCCGACACCGGTGTTTTAGCTAGCAAAGCGGCGTGGCTGATGTGGAGTGAAGCCACGTTAATGACAACGTGTACAACCATTGGAGATGTGAGCAGGACAGACGGAACAACTGACGGACAAAGTGTGGACTTTATACCAGTTTTTAAATTGTGTTGATCGGCCACGTACAACCAGAGTTATGATAAAAATATCTGCAATGTTTGGTTTTCTTCCTGAATACTGTCGTTGTTTATATTTACTGCGGGAAGAAACAGTAAAAACTGCATTTTATAAGGAAAACGCTGGAAAGCCTGTGAACAAAAACAAAACCAAAAAAACCCCACCCTTTCCTTTTGGTGGAAAAATGCACCATGTCGACCAATCAAAAAATGATATAGCAACATGGCATTTAGTTGTTTAGGAAGGGGGAAGTTTTAGGAGTGACGACGGTGTTTTGAGATGTGAGCGCAA
The DNA here is from genome assembly GCF_900408965.1 of Simochromis diagramma. NCBI lineage: Eukaryota > Metazoa > Chordata > Actinopteri > Cichliformes > Cichlidae > Simochromis > Simochromis diagramma. Next base: position 243,975 of record NW_024387332.1, on the reverse strand, counting down.
ATCTTGTGTAGTTAGTGTGTAGTTAGTGTGTAGTGAGTGTGTAGTGTAGTCAATAGTTTTGTTGTGTGTGTCAGAACAATGAGGCGACTGCTGAATGTTACAGGTGTTACAGCAGTGATACATCTGCTGCTGTCAGGCCTGCAGGTATCAGGCTGTTGTTCTCCTTCATCTCATAGTGGACAGAAATTATTTTTTGGAGCGGCACAAATAATTTGTGTGGCATCAGATTTGATGCAGAACAGCTGATTGTTCTGTAAATAGTTTGAAATGTTTATTTAAAAAAAATAAAAGAATTGCTGTAAAGAATTGTAAATGATACACAGAAAGATGAATATTTTTCTAGGTGCTGCCTATATGTGGCTTAGTTCATTTTCTTGAATGTTGCAAACTGTGGCGCACCATTTTTATCTATTTTCTGTGTTCCACCATTCAGCAGGATCCTCGTCAGCCTCCACACCCACCAACCCCTCTATACCATTGGAACCTGGAGCACTGAGTCAGAAAATTAAGTCGGTGCTCAAATGTGACCCTTTTCATGACAGTAGATTGAGATTCTACTAGTGCTTCCCATTCACAGTGAGAGGAGCTCAATCTCAGTGGTATGAACTAAAAATTAGAACAATTCATCTCCCCTCATTCAGAACTAATCACAGATTTCACTAATGCTGATAAATGGAAAGACACACACACTTTCTATTGTCTTACATTTCTTGTGTCGCGTGTGTTCCTCAGTGGATGCAAAAAGCAAACTAAACAAATACAAAGTGTAACAGGGAAAACGATGGCAGCTATGTGAGCTGTCACCAAAAAATTATTCTTGCCAACAGGGAGTTTGCCAGGACTTGATGGCCATGACCACACACAATGGCCAACCAAGGCATAAGAAAAACAGACAAGCAGGCACTAGTATGTCAGACCACAGTAAGTGAAATGCACTACTAATCATAAAGCCACACTGTAAACCCCCCCCCCCCCCCAAAAAAAAAGAACCCCATAGTTTTTACGGTAAAACGCTGGCAGCTGTGGTTGCTGAAAATCCCTGTAAAATTACGGGTTAAACATTTTTTTTCTTTCACCATAAGAACTTATTGTTATTGCTGATTTTACAGTTACAAATAGTGCTATGGTCAGTATTTTACTGTAGAAGAAAGAAAAAATAATGCTTTCCCCTAAATTTTACATAAAAATAACCTATAAAATAAAGTTTGTGCTACAAAATGCAAAAAATTTTCACTGTAAAGTCCACTATCAAAATGATAAAATACAATATTATTCACAATATTTTCCCTTTTTAGGATTATAAAAAAAGATTAGAAAACTTCCCTGTAAATATTATACTGAAACATCTTCTAGTACGACTAAAAGGATGTTACTTCTGTTGCTTCTGCTTCTGTTATTGTTTTATGAAATAATTTTCTGTTTGAATAAATTATTTTTTCCATAACTTAATATGACATCACAAACTATCATGAGTGTTTACCTCATGAAATATGATCACCTTTCACTGTTCAATTTGTAGTATCAATTATCAACTACTTTATTTCATACAAACAAATATTTTGTGAGTATAAGTAAAATATTCAGCGTGCTTAGCAGTTCAGTTGCTGTTAGCGGATGATACAGAACCTTTTTTAGACTAGAGGGCTTTTAATTGTTCTACTCTGTATGCTTAATACACAAACCGTGATTCTATTCAAATTCCTAAATGCAACACAAAAATGTCTACTTTAAATTTACAAGAAAGTATTTTATTTAACATCTTTGATGTTGTGAACATCAAACGTATACATTTTTACGCAACAAATTACAAATAGTTACTAGTTACCTCCATGACAGCAAGACTAAACAATTACTGATTTTTTACAAGTTCTGTTCAAATTGTGCAAAACCAGTGTTGTAAGTTGAGCATACATTATATCTTACATTACCTGTAGCAGACAGTTCAGACACCTTTACCATAACGTAGAGAACTTAAGTGTTATTGGTGCTGTTCTCACTACATAAATATCAGTAAACACAGAATCTTGCTTTTTCAATTTATCCAAATGCAAATATAGAGAATGAAACATTTGAAACAAATATAAAACAGTGAAGCAAAAGCAGAACTGTATGAATGTACTTTTACAAATTGTGTCTAGTAAAACTTCACATTGTTAAAAACTTCCCTTTCACAATTGGAAATGTAACAACTGTTTCAAAAACACAACATCTGCCGAGTAAGTAGCACAGGATACATTTATCACTTCTTTATCACATCTCAAACAAGAGGGGTAGATCCACTCATGGACAGCAATGTCTGAGATGAGAATGAGGACTCTGGGAATGACTAAGATCACTCTTTTCTTCTTGCATTCAACCTTGGTGCCTCTATCAGGATTTATGGAAAAGAAACAACTTTATGAAAAAAAGGGTGAGAGAGATTGAGGAAATTAACAACCTGAGGTGGGATATCAAATGGCTAAGTTTGATATACACAAAAATAAATCCATAATAAAAGAAATTTTACCGCTGACGGAACTCCAGTGTTGATCGCAGTTCCACAGGGTAGTGTATATTAAAGCAGTAGCAACTGCCAAACATTAGGCAGATGGCAGACGTGAAGGTTGTGACGCGGTCTTGTCAATGCTCAACATGCATGTCTGAGCAGCGAAGCAGGAGGAACCTGAGAATTAAAAAAAAAACTAACAAAAAAACCCCAAACAATGACAACCAATTAAAACAAGGGCTTGAATGTCTTACTGGCTGAACGTATATGGCTGTCACCAGTGTATTAGTGTGGAAGCAACAGAACATGAAACTAAACAAGCCAAGAGTATCATCTTGATGCTCAATCATCCAGGCAAATCCCAAAAAAGTTGATTCTGTTTAGTGTATTCGGCTTAGTGTATTCAATGTATACATCTGTGCAAATTCATGTATGTTTTATATATCTTCAACAATGTTTTGAATGGTAGATGCTGGCAGAAGATGCTGTTCCTGTAGTTTAATGTAAAACAAATCAGTATTGACTATAAACATAAAACATAATGGTGTGCTTTATATCCCCATTGTATGTCTCAGGGGCATTCATATAGAGAAGTAGCTATGGGTAAAATAACAATAACAATAACCTTTGAAAAACTCACCCCTACAGACCTGACCCTGCTTCCTCTCTTCAGGCTAGCTGACCTTTCCAGCATCAACAATGGCCATCATGCAATTCTCTGGAGCTCTGGACCTATATGTATAAATAGTGTGAGAGGAGCTGACCTGAAAGACCGGATCATGGTGAAGCTGGAAACCTGGACCCTCCAAAACCGGTTACGAAGACTAAGTGAAGTAGCATCCTCTGAAGGTCTACTAGAAAATGGAAATGCAGCATTACGGACAATCCCTACTGCAAACATCACTGAAACCAACCAGCTGATCCATGGCAGCAATGATCACAAAGATGCTTGGCTACAAGATGAACAGCCACAAGGAGCAGTATCTTCCACTGAGAAGGAGACTAGAGGCCAAGATCAAGGTCGCATGGCGGGAAGTTAACTATTGGAGCTGCAGAAAGTTGCGATAGAGAAAGGGGTGCTTAACAAGTCCAGCAAGATGCCATACCCGAGGCCTTGGAAACAGCTAAGCAATGACTCACAGCCTGGGCCGGTTGATTAAAGAGTGAAAGAAGACAAGAGAGTAAGCCAACTATACTCTACTGAACCATCCAAGGTATACTCTTGGTGCCAAGGGAACAATATGAGAACAGCCCCACCAAAGCTGGAGATGGAGCAATACTGGAAGAGCATCTGGGAGAAGGATGCAACCCATAACGGTAATGCTCAGTGGCTGGTGGATATAAGAGCAGATCACAGCAACCTCCCTGAACAACCCAAATTTTCTAACTGAAAGCTAGAGAGTCCTAATCCCCAAGGACCCCCTGAAAGGACTATCCAACTACTGGCATGTAACTTATCAGAGGGGTGAAGTAACATGTAAAGAGAGCAGTAACATGAAACTGCAAAACCAAACTGACCAAGTGTGTCAAACAAGTGTGTGATCTATCGCGATATGCGCGAATGCACAAAATGCAACACAAAAACTGACGCGTGTGGTTTTATTAGCGAGTCAAACGCGCTAGACGCACGTTTGACGCATTTTCGCGACGCAAATCTGCTTCTGAATTTTCGAGGGACCCGCAGTCACGCGTCATTGTGCTTCTCCATTGACTTTACACGTAAACCTGACGCTCTGGTAGCGTCTATCACGTTCGGTGTGAACACACCGTTAGGAAATCCATAGTGGATAAAAAAGTTGCTCTATAAGGCCTCCAAAAGTTTATTCTGGTCATCTGGACATTTTCAGTGGGAGAAACGTTTTGTCACTCATCCAAGTGACTTTTTCAGTCTTTCTTGGCGGGGAAGGGATAGCTCAGTAGGTAGCGTGGTTGCCCCATGATCGGCAGGTCAGGGGTTCAACTCTGTCATCACTGTGTAGGTACCCGGGTGCTGCATTGGTGGCTTCCCACTGCTTCACTGGGTGAATGGGTTAAATGCAGAGGAGTAATTTCCTTATGGCAACTAACACATTATTATTACGATCAGCTGACTGCAGGTTTCCACAACTTTATAAACAGTGTATTTGCATTAAGACTGAAACCAGCCCACTGATGAACAATGTGCTGGGAGGTCAGTTCCTTCATCATGATTAAGCAAATTTTCATGACAATTGATCAACAACCACTGACCAAAACCCACTGATAAAAGACCACTGATCAATGGCCATGAGTCCCATTCACAGAAAGTTGGGGAATGGCTGCAATCGCAGCATGGTAAGATGGTGACAGATGTTTTATTATTTGCTTCGAGCTGCATGCAAAAAGATATTTTGTGAAAAGGGTTGGCGTAATAAGCAAATGCTTCAGCCAATACCTTTTGATTAGCCTTGTCTCATGCTTTCTTGCTTTGTGGTAGATCTTTGTTCTGTTTTCACTGAGATATTTGAATGCTAATCAATAAAAATCAAAATCAAACCCCTAGGCCCCTAAGGGTACATCTGCAGCAGTTGTCTTTTTTCTCCTGGATCGGCTGGAGCTTTCTTTAGGCGCCTTCCCAGTTTTGACAAATGTCCAGCTGGGACATTTCTAAACACCGGTTCTCTGTGGCTTTTAAATGGATGGTTGTGGATATGTATTCCAGATAAGGCACTTCCTGACCACCAGCACCGTCAATGTCCAGCAGATCCTGGGTGGGAACGATTTTCTGCCTGGAAACATTCCTGTCATAAAAGGACCTTGATACTGTGGTTACGTGGGAACCTGAATCAATTAGACTGTTACAGTGAATCCCTTCAATGAAGACTCCGGTGTTACACTTAGGCCAATAAGCCATTTTGGAAGATGGTCACAGAGTAATTGGGCTTGGGAATGGCTTTCACATTTGATTGTTTTTTGTCCTGTAATCTTATGGGACATCCTGGCTCAGTCACTCCCTCCACTGCAACCCGGCCCAGTTTAAATGACCATATTTGGCTTCCCACTCTCTTTTCCTCTCTCTAAACTCCTTGTATTTCTGACCAACCAAAGTCTTATTCGGAGGACCTTCACACTCTCTGGTTATATATCCATCGTTGCCACACTTGAAACTGAAACATGGTTTTGGTGCCATTTGTTGGGCTTAATAATAATAATAATGTATACTTTATTGATCCCCGTGGGGAAATTACTTGTTTTTCTCTGCACTTGACCCCAGTGAAGCAGTGGGCAGCCACCCGGGGAGCAGTGTGTAGGGATGGTACCTTGCTCAGGGGTACCTCAGGGTAGCCGTTCAGTGGATTCGAACCCCCAAGCTTCCGATCATGGGGCGACGACTCTACCTACTGAGCTATTCCTGCCCGCTCTTGTACGGCAACTGGAGGCATTTAGGGTGGGATTTCTCTTTTCAGCATGTTTTTGTTTCCTTTGCTTTTCCTTTTTGTTAAGTTGCATTTTTAACTCAGTTACCTGATTCCTCAAATCCTCCAGTATTTGCATCATGTGTGGAAGACATGTCTGGGACCAGCTGCATGTGTACAGATGATTTTGCTTTTACACGTGCAGCTGTGGTGAGTAACACCTGCAACTGGTGAAGATGCCTCGGATGCCTACTCCCCTGTGTTCTGGTGGGTATTCAGAAACCTTGTGAAAATTTCCTCCCCATCCTCAACTAATCCATAAGCTGAGCCAAGAAGCTTGACATATTCACGAGGAGCTGCATGTGGGCCAAGCTGTCTCAGCAAGTAAGAAGCTGGGGGGAGTAAGCTCTCAAGAATCTTACTGCGTTTCATCAAGTGGGAGGTTATCTTGACTCATGAGTTCCACATGAAGTGACCACGTCTCAAAGTCTACTTCATTTTGGGGTTTAGGAACTCTTCCTGAAAATGGGCGAAGACCTTTAGAGCCCTGACTTGGCGTGGAAGAGGCATCGCTTTTGATAACATGCTCCATGATTATCTTTTGGACTTCACGTGGGTTGTACACATCACTGTCTAATGCTAGTTGAGAGACAGGATGAGTTGGCTTGGAGACCGTTCTCCATCCTTTTACTTTAGAAGTGGTTTCAGCTACAACCTCTTCAAACTCTTTATTCTTCGCAGCCTGTCTACATAGCAGGGGAGTCCATCTATTATCATCTGGTTCATTTGTTGACGTGAGAAAAGTGTGGGTGAGATTGTCTTTGACGACTGAGCAGTTTTATAGGCACCATCTACACGCCACATAATGTCTGGATTTGAAACGCTGGGAAGGTACAGAGGGAGGGTGGAAGCCAACTTTATGACAGATTCAAACTCCACCAGGGCTTTAACACCAGTACCTTGCCCTGTCTGTCTTACTCGAAGAACTTTGTCAACACAGCCAAATTGCATACAGAATTCTGTAATTTGATCATCAGTATCTGTTGCTGTAATCCTTTCAGTGTATACACTCTTCTTCATATCAGTACCGCATTCCTGTTCTGCATACATTGTGAAAAAAGGTAACACTGAATAACCAACAACTGTGAAACATTAAACAAAGACTAACAAAAATCAGCTAAATGGAAGTGTTTTCAAAAAAATTTCCATCTACTTCTCCTGGTTCGCTAACTTCTGTAATGGGCACGTAATTGATTAATTAAAATGTAAGGAGTAGAACGCAGATATTTGCAAACAAAACACAAATGTCCTCATTTCTTGTGTCAAGTTAACATACATTCACTTAGGTCTTTTAGTAAGCAGTGGTGAACAATGCTATGCTTTTAAACTTAACAAGGAGTACTAACTTCTCATTAGCAATATTGTCTGACAACAAATGAGAAATTTAGCCTAAATACACAAAATCTATGTAGAACTGAGAAGGTTGCTGTACTCAGCGCAGCAGATTTCATTTGACACACATTTCCATTTTTCCTGATGGAAATTAACTGTAGTCTGTGTGCTACACAGACACACACATGCAGTTGTGAAAACCATAACATTACACTACCACGTATGTACTGTATGGCACTGCTATGTCTGTGTGTAAGCTGGTAAAAATGCTACACACTGCCGTGGCTCCAGTATCCTTTTTCTCTGTTAGTGAGTATCAATGACCTGTGAAGACTTTTGGTAGAGATGAAAACAACATGATCTGGGAACATATTGAATAATCAATGTAAGGTAATTTACTCTGATTACCCTGGTACGTGTACGAAACACCTAAATGGGAGTTGGGGCCTTGTAAATCACCACCCCACCTTCCCTTTTACTCTTGCTGCCTTCAAAGGGGAAAAATCCATACTCAGCAAATACAATCTAATTTCTTCTTGCCCTGCCATTTTAAATAGCCCACATTAAATTAAGTCGGTAAAAACAGAAATCGATCTTTCTGTTGACCATCTCAGCACGGAGCTTCACCACTGATCCCTGAGAGAAATGAACCTACAGAGATGGGACAGGATGGATTTGTGTTTGTGGGGGAGAAACACCTAATAGCAGTGCTGCTGTATGGCTTTGAATATATTTAGTTATCAACCTAAACAATGTTTTTAAGATACATTAAAGACATTATCTTCTTCATTTTTCTAAAAGCACCTTCTGTTCCCATGAAGTCAGAGTGAGCAGATCGATCCCACTGATTTGCTGGAAGTCACTTTATTCAATTGAAATTCATTCGCATCATCTTCAGTTCTCCTTCACTCACTCACACACACACACACACTGACTATTTTGTGCCTCAAGGTGCTTTAAATTGTAAATCCTACAATAATACAAACTTCACAAGAATAGTGGGATTGGTGGTCTTGATGAGCCTGGATTCTCTTTCATTTCATCGGCATAAAGTCGTAGGAGACAAACAACAAACAACCTTTATTTGCCATATACACAATCACACAGGATACAACATGTAGTGAAATGCTTGTGTCCGAGCTGTGGACAGACTGCAGATGTAGCTGCGCCACCCCAGGGCTTGGTTTTTAGTATGGGGGGTCTAGCCAGGACCCTTAGTGGATACTGGGTGGGAACTGAGCTTGAGATTCCCGCTCTAAAGGTGTGTAGTCTTACTGCTACACTTTCCAGCTACGAGGAAATACACCTTTTACTGACAGGTGCATCTGCAACACAAGTGTTGATGATGTAGAAAGCTTTCAGGAAACGGTACACGCCATTATTATATTTGTGCTGAGTACTATATTAATGTAATAATAAAATCATATTAATACACTAGATTACAAGCTTTTAATTTAGTTTGCCTCCACACCCAAACTGACAGCCAGGTACAGTCAGGGGTTAAAGCAGGTTTCTGCATGTGGGAAAACCCACAAGCTCGGCTGTAGTGGCTCAGAGTGGGGAAATATCACACCTCTTAGTGAGCTCCAGCAGATGTTTGTGTGCGCAGGCTGTGATCAGCTGACCGGCCACGTTAAGTTTCACTGCTCTTTGTAGATTTGCATGACTGAATTCAACAATATTTCACAAGTTATCTTGGCTGATTTCCATCCCTTACACTGACAGCACACTGTTTATAAAGTGAATGATTGTAAGCATCATCAGCCTTACTGTGAATAATCAGACACCTCAGTTTGTTTCACAATATGACAAATATAACTTCACGTTACACAGATCCAATGTGTGATTTAAAAAGAATCATGACATTACATGTAAGCGTTAAATGTCCAGTGTATCCAGTCCCCTGGTGCAGTCTTTATCTGTGATTGCATACAGCTGCCATACTGAGCCAGTACACACAGTGTGTGACAGGCTGCATAGAAACTATTTGTGTGGTTGATTTTTGCTGACATTTGCTGAGCTGATAGAAATATTACATTTAAAATTACCTCCACTTTTAAAACATGTTGCTTCCTTTTTGCTCGCCTCTCTTTTGCTCCTCTGACATACTGTGGACCTTATGGACATCTACTCTGTAAATGCTGTTCTGTGCAGTGCTGTAGAATATGCATCAATTATGTTTTTGCCGTCTTCATCCCTTTTTATGTGATGGATAAACCAACAGGACTGTCTTTTATGCATCATTGTTGGATGTTTGAATTGCACAGTAAAAGTAAAATGTTGTCAGAAAAAGAAACACTCAAGTCAAGCACAGATAACTAAAAATTCTACTTACGTACAGAAACAAAGTATTTATACTTATATGTACTTATGTTACTTCCTGCATTTGTGTAAGACAAACATATTACATATCACATGTTTCTTGATAATGGTGTTTTTTACTATATTTAATGATCATAATAGGACGACGGGCTCAGCCTGATGAGTAACGCTGGACTAACTCTGACAGCGTCTCTGTCTGAATGCTTCATGCAGACAGCTGTGTGGAGCGTCGGACTGGGTTCGTGCCTGTAACGGGGAGGTGGGTTGTAAACAGTATGAAAAAAGCTTGTGTCAAACTGGTTCCTCTTGTTGATTGGTGGAGATGCTGGCATGGACATGGAAGACCTGAATTGGTAATTCCTTTGTCCAGTAATACTGGAAGTGACGTAGGCGACTGCAGGGACTGGGTGACGTCTCTTTACTGTAGCTCTGTGACGACGACCTGATTTTACGTTTAGACTAATACCAGCACTTATCGATACCTCTGACTGTGCATTTTGTATGTGTGTGTGGCAGGCCGTAGTCCTTCTTTATATTTTAATAAAGTTTCTTTTAACAGGTGTGATGTTAGATTTAACTCTGCACTATAAAGCGTCAATATGCTTATTAATTTAATCAAATCAGTTATCAGTGTAATGCAAACTGGTCCTCACAGATCAACATACACACACATGTAGAAAGATTCAAGATTCAAGATTTGTTATTTGTCACGTGCATGGTTATACAGGTAGGGAACACGCAGTGAAACGTGACCTGATACGCTCCTCGACTGTGCAAAGAAAAAAGAGACAGAACTTTATATACAGTGAATGAGTATATACAAGGAGGGCATTATGTGCAGCAAGTGGGTGAGTTATGCACATTATATAAATAGAAATCAAATCAAATCAAATGAGAAATGAGAATAAGGGGGTGTAACAGTGAGAGCTGATCCATGGGTGAATATCATGGTGATACATGTAAGTAGTGATGCTGGCAGTGATGCTGCAGGCTGTGTGATGTGGGAAACACAGACACACAAAACTAAACGGAGGCATGTACAGTGTTCATTATTCATGGTGTGGCCCTCCGTGCCTTTATTTGCATGTATATGATTTATACAGAGCATGGATGGAAACACCACGGTGTGTTTGTGCATTGCTATGTGTTAATGCAGAGAGTTTTCATGTGGGGTGAATGATACCGAGACCGTGTTCTCCTTTTTCCACTTTAATTTTTGTGTTTTACATTCCACTTATTAAAGGAAATTAACTCTGTGATGAACATGTGCTTCATGCAATCACCATTTTTCAGATCTGTTAAAATCATTCAGCCTTTAGGCCAAACTGAGGATGGGAATCAAGCAGCAGTTCCTGTAGAGAGCCCGGCCCCAGTAGCTCAGATTGTTGGAGTTATTCATCCACTTGCCTGTCAGTCTGCTCATTGTCTAACAGTCCAACTCCAACACTTCTCTACACAATGTGCAACACAGGACAAAACACAACTATGTGATGCTAACGATGAGATATTAGCCTGACAGATAAACACCTGCTGACTCCACTTTAACCCCTGACTGCACACACATCACCCTCTACAGTGTATATATACTTACATTAATATTTCCATCTACTGATGTTATTTTATTGTTGTGTTAAGTTCAGTTAGCTTTGACAAAAATAGAAACAAAGAGCTACTTTTACTTTCTTACTCTGAGTACATTTCTGAGCCAGTACTTTTTGGCTTATACTCGAGTAAAGAAGTTGAATTAGCACTTCAGCTTTTACTGGAGTGTTTTCTAACAGTAGTATTTGTACTTCTGCACTCTTGCCGACTCTGGTGATGATAAAGCTGAAGTGCAGCAGGTAGCACATGATGAGCAGCCAGGCTGCAGCCTCCAGCTCCACCTGTTCATGTTTCTGTGGTGATGGCTTTGAAGTGTTTGCGTTGTGTTCAGACCCAAGACAAAGCTCACATTGGTGTCGTCTGTGTTGAACTCGAAGAGTTTTCTTCTTCTTCGGCCATGTTCTTTTAATAATGCACACACTTGGTGGTTGATTACTTTTCCCGTTTCTTTTATTGTTAGCAACACAGGAGGGAAAACCATACATTACTTCAGCAGTTCGCGCTTTGGAACAACAGGAACAGGAAGTGAAGTAATCTATAATCACCAAAATAAAATCCTTTTCAAAATAAAATGACAATCAGAAAACTTCTTTCACAACATAAAATAAATTAATATATTTAGTCATGAGAACACAAATCTAACACCCCCCTTGTTCTCATGCTGTTAACCCATAGCATCTTATGCATTTCCAAAGAACCATTTTTGAAACTTTCTGAGTCTCACTCTTGTAACTGGTTTTGTTAGTATGTCTGCAGCCATTTCTTCTGATGGACAGTGTTCAATGCAGATTTTCCTTTCATTTACTGCTTCATGAATGAAGTGATATTTCACATCAATATGCTTTGACCTCTGTCTGTTCACTGGGTTTTTACTCAACGCAATGGCCCCTTGGTTGTCCCCAAACAGTTTAGTACATGTGTACCTTTTTCTGTCCATGCCGTTTAACAGTTGGGTTAAGTACATGCTTTCCTGAGTAGTGGTTGCAAGACCAATGTATTCAGCTTCACATGTTGAGAGTGCCACTGTAGGCTGTTTCTTTGTTTTCCAAGATATTACTGGTCCCTCTTTAGTAAGTGCAAAACAGTAGCCTGTTGTACTGCGTCTGTCTTTTACAGAGGATGCCCAGTCAGAGTCACTGTAAGCAATTAGATCTAGATCCTAACTGCTTTTCTTAAAGATCAGTTCAAAGTCATTTGTGCCTTTTAGGTATCTGAGGACTTGTTTTGCCATTACTAAGTCCTCTCTCGTGGGTTGAGCTAGTGTTTGAGATAGTCTGCTAACAACCCAGCTTATATCTGGTCTCGTACACGTCATGGCATATATCAAACTGCCCACTATTTCTCTGTACTCTCTTGAGTTAACAGTCTCATTTGCATCACTTCCTCCACATGTAGTAGTGTCCGTTTTTAGTTCACACGGTGTGGATCTGGGTTTGCATTCAGACATCCCAAAGCGTTCCAACATTCTTTGAATGTACCTCTTCTGATTCATCCTGATTTCATTCTCTTTTTGTGTAAACTGTATCCCAAGAAAACTGGATATTTTCCCCAGGTCTTTCATGTTAAACTTTGACCTCATTGTTTCTTTGAATGTATTTAACAAGTTAGTATTGCTAGCCGCAATGATCAAGTCATCTACCCAGATGATAACCAGTAGAGTTTCATGTCCAATGTCCTTTCTGTATACACAGTGATCAGAAAGGTTTCTTTCAAAGTCATTTTGTTCAAGGTAGTCATTCAAGAGTTTGTACCAGTTTCTACCTGATTGTTTTAACCCGTAAAGGGATTTCTTTAATTTGTACACCAAGTTTTCTCCTGACTCTGTTTGCTCAAAACCTTCTGGTTGTTCCATGTATATTTCTTCCTCAATGGGAGCATGCAAATATGCAGTTTTAACATCCATTTGGTGGATAATAAGATCATTCTGGACTGCTATTTGCATTAGGGTTCGCACAGATGTCATATTTGCTGTTGGTGCAAATGTCTCTTGGTAATCTATTCCTTGTGTCTGGTTGTAACCTTTTGCTACAAACCTGGCTTTGAATATTTGTCCTTGTTCATTTTCTTTGAGGGCGTAGACCCATTTTCCTCCAATGGTATTTCTACCAGTAGGTAAAGTAGTCAGTTCGAATGTGTCATTCTCTTTCAGAGAGTTGATTTCTTCTGTCATTGCCTGTTTCCACCTTGGTGCCTCTGGTGACATCAGCGCCTCTTTATAGGTTTGGGGGATTCCACAGGTTGCTCTGTAACAATAATCAGCACTTACAGAAGTTACATTTGCTAAATCTTTGCAGTTAGATGTGTAATCCTCTAAATATTTAGGAGGTTTCCTTTCTCTGTTAGGATAGCGCTCAGTTTGGTTTTGGTCATCACCCTCATTTCTTTCTATGTCAGGGTTTGGTTCATTTGTGTTGGTTTCCTCTTCTCTAGGAGGTCTGTTTTCTGCTGCATTTTCATTTTGTTGTCCTGTACTTTCTTTTAAAGGCACTACATGTTCATAAGTCTGAATTTCTGTGTCACATTCATCAGTCTGTGTTTGTTGTTCAACAGTGTTCTTCTTGATAAATCTCACGAGTCTGTGTTTTGACACTTTTCCTGTGTGAGGGTTATAAACCAGGTATGCTGGGCTATTTTTACTATAACCCACAAATATTCCTTTTTCACATCTGGGATCAAGTTTCTTGTGATCATGTATGTATGCGTAACAGTCTGACCCAAATATCCACAGTTTTGAGAGATCTGGTCTTTTCACTGTTAACATCTGATATGGTGTACTTTTAGTCCTGTTACTGTAGCATCTGTTGCGGGTGTGTGCTGCATTTTGAATGGCGTAAGGCCATAATTCTTTTGGCAGCTCTTTTTCTAGTAAAAGGCACCTCCCCATTTCAAAGAGAGTTCTCCATTGCCTCTCAGCTGTGCCATTCTGATGGGGAGAATATGGCGCAGATGTCTCATGCTTTATACCCTTTTCCCTTAAAAGAGACTGGAAGGAACTGCTTGTGAACTCGGTGCCATTATCCGATCTAATGCACTTAACACTGCCGTATGGTGCACAGTCAGCTAGAAACTTTGCTGTGGCCTCTGTGGTGTCACTTTTCTGTTTTAGAAAGTAAACTGACACTGCCCCTGAAAAATCATCCGTAAATAATATAGCGTATTTATGACCACTTTGGCCACTTGGTTCAATGGGGCCGGCTAGATCAGTGTGCACCAACTGTAATGGCTCACTCGCTTTTGGGTCGCTTTGTCTGTTTCTGTTGTTAGTGAATTTCCCTTCTGTGCACACATTACAATCTAGCATCCCACTGCCTGTGATTTTCATGCCATCTACAACATCGGGTAGCTTTAACACATCACTAACATTACAATGTCCTAAAATTTCGTGCCATGTTTTCACATCACAAGCCAGATTAACAGTGTCACAGGACATCATGTCATTGTATGATGTTTCATTGTTTACCGTTTTCAAATAGTAGAGTCTGTTGTATTCTTCGATGGGGAAGACTGTCCCATCTTTGTTCACCAGTTCATTCTGTCCCTTCTTGAAGACCACCTGTGCTCCATAGGTTGTAGCTGCCTTCACTGAAAATATGCTCTGAGGGTAGGATGGGATGAACAGGGCATCTCTCAGTGTGATGGTGGTACAGTGTCCTTGTGTGTCTCGTAGAGAGACGTTCGCGTCTCCCCTCTTGAGTGCGACGTTGTTTGTCCTGGATCCATCAGCGAGCTCCATGTAGTGTTTCTCAGGATCAAAAGTCTCATCAAACTTTATGAACTTGTTCTTCTCCGTAATGATGTGTGAAGTAGCACCACAGTCCACCATTAGTCCTTCTCTTATTATGTCAGTAGGCAGAAGTCTTTGACTAACTTTAAATACAAAAGTCTGCTCTTCTTTCTTGTCCTCTTGTTTTACTACAGTTAGTTTCGCATCATCTCTGTACTTGGTTTTTCTTCTACATGTCTCATCACTGTGTGTCGAGCTTCTATGGTAACTACACCACTTAGGTGTTCCCTTTTGGCGACAATCTTTTACAAAATGTCCTCGGTTTCCGCATCCATGGCAGGTGATTGATGTTAAATCAACCTTCATCACATTATCCGCTTTTACTTTGTTGTCGAATTTCTCGGTTTCCTCATAACTTCGTAGGTTGCTTTTGAACTGTGTGAATGTTAAATCTTCACTGCTTTGAGTTGTGTGAATAGCAAATGGCTTGTAAGCTTCAGGAAGCCCCTTTAGAATCATAGCGATAATAAGTCCATCACTGATGACTTCTTTTGCATTTCTTAGGGAGGTCACTGCTTTTTCAGCTCGGATAATATAATCTGTCACTGTCTCATCTGGTTTCTTCTGTAAAGACGTCAGCTCTGTGTACAGTGCGATGATTCTGGGCTTGCCTTTACTATCGTAGTGGTCACGTAGTATTTTTAAAGCTTTTCTTCCGTCGTCAGTCGCATCTCTCATTACCAGTGAAAGGCTTTTATCATCAAGAAACTGTATTAGTTCAGCGTAGCATTCAGCGTTCTTCTCTGCATCTGGGTTAGTGGCTGATAATATAGTGTCCTTTAGACCAATGATCCGCATGTGGCCGAGAAACTTAGCCTCCCAAAGTTCATAACTGTTTTCGTCTCCGTTGAACACTAACCTCTGCCATCTTCCTCCTGTTGTGTCACGCCTGGGCCCATAACCTGTTGAGCTCGAAGAGTTTTCTTCTTCTTCGGCCATGTTCTCTTAATAATGCACACACTTGGTGGTTGATTACTTTTCCCGTTTCTTTTTCCTGTTCTTTCACAACATAAAATAAATTAATATATTTAGTCATGAGAACACAAATCTAACAGTCTGTATAACTACTTTTTTGAGTAACGACACTGATCCCAACAAAGAGAGGAAACACCTCCAACATTTGACGGCACAGCAGTTCATTTGCATGAATATAGTTTCTTTGACATGTTATGTGATGGCAGTGCCTCTCAAAGCGGTGCCAGTGAGAATCAATAAGTGATATTGATAATCACTGATCACAGAAGTTTCACAGAAGCACATTTTCTTCCCGACACAGCAGCTCTTTCATTGTCAGTGCCTGGCTTCATTTACCAGCTAGCAGCTCTCCCCCTGTAAAAAATGTATTTGTTGCTTTGCAGCAGGAGAGCTTTGGCTAAATTCAATGAGAAGGCGCACAAACACTCAATCTTCCACACTTCTGTCACCCAGGAGCTATCAGTGTGACGTCAGTTAGGACAAATGGGATGAGAAGGCATCATTTATAATCAAAAAAATAATCACACAACACTCAGCCCCAGGGTAAACTCGGCTGTGCCACGTTCATGCTGCCCCCCTCCCTGTACAAGGTGCCACTTACATCTGGGAGCTATCAGGCGCTAATTAGCAGCTAATCAATGTTTAATTAAAATAGGGCTGTTAATTAAAATGACTCGTGGAGAGGATGGAGTCTTTTCCTCTCCTTTTGACACCTCAGGTGTTATGTGTGCCTGCTCCAGGGGAACATGGGCCCACACTGTAACTTTGGTAACTTTTGAGAGTTTCCAAAGCCACTCAAAGCAAAGTGAATTAAAACTCTCACATCACGTTGACAAGTGAGACACGGTGAAGCCTGTGTTGTTGTAAACCCTGAAGCATCATTGCCTTCTGTTGCAGTCGCTGATGGGGGAGAAGATCTGAGACTTCGTTCTAGCTGTGATACACGAGCGCTGTGATGAAGCCAGACGTGAGGTGAAGTGAACGGGTGTGACAATATATTCTAAACAACCTCACGGTGGACATGTTGTCCTCTGGGTGCAGTCAGTCCATACTTGGCTTTTTGACTTGTTTTTCGTGGCTTTGATTAAATCCCAGCCTCTACTGTCTTGTTTCCAGTAAATAAACGAGTTTCAGCATGAGTAGCCAGCAGCACCGAGGACGATCCTTCAAAATGAGCTATTTTTATCTGCTGCCTCTTCTGGGAGTAAATGAAGTTTGGCAAGAGAGGGATGTTTTAAAATTTCACATGGACAGAGCAGTGTGTGAACGTCTGTTAGGAGCTCGGGGGATGCTCTCATTCACTGGCCAAAAAGCTGCACAGGACTCAAAACAAAAAAACAAAGAATAAAAATATGAGCTTGAAGTGATGAACACTGAAGAGGAAAAGTGCTCAAACTGAGAGGAAAGCTGAGGAGAAAGAAGGGGATGTGCAAAGAAAGAAAATGACAGCCAGTCACAACTAGGGCATCATGGCACCGGATACCGGTAGTAACCAGACGGTACTAACCAGACGGTACCAAACGGTAGTAACCAGACCGAAAAGCAGCGCACATTTCGGTGCTTTATTTCTGTGCTTTTTTTTTCCTGAGCTGTGATACACTTTAGATTCTAGCCAATCATTTTACGTTTCCGAGGATAGTAGGCGGGCCCAGGTACGTATGTTCTTTTAGAGCAGAGCTACAGATTAAAAATGCCCAAGGCGAAGCGGTCAAAAGTCTGGCTGTACTTCACAACAAAAGATGCAAACTCAGCAGCCTGCAACAAGTGCTTTAAGCTGATACTGTGATACTGTCAAATAGAGCTGGGCGATATAAGATTTTTTCATATCACGATATGTTTATTTCATTTCAGGCGATAACGATATCTATCACGATATAAGCCAAATAACTATATTTGTAAGATTTAAATGTGCCGTTGCTCACAAGTAAAATGTGAAATAATCAGCAGCTTGTTTTTATTTAAATATTTATTTCCCATAATAAGTTCAACAGGGTAGATGTACTTAAGGAACATGAGACTTTTTCAGATAAATAAAGGCAAATATTGCAAACTACACAAAAGGCAGCCGCTAAAGCGTTTAAGTTTCAAAATAGAACAAACAAAACAGACTAAATTGTCGATTCCACTTAGAAACAAAATATTAATTCTAAAAATAAATCTTAGTTTGTTTTACAGAAGAACAGACAAAATTGACTAACTTTTGTCAATATCAAATAAACTGAGAACTAAAAGGAAATTCTCAATCTCTCCTTGTTGTATAGCTTAGCTTTTCAAACAGTTGTAACAGTTACTTTAGTCTGACAAAAGCTGAATGACGAATTAGCGCTTCCAGTCAGAGACTGAGGCTACGTCCACACGTACACGGGTATTTTTGAAAACGGAGATTTTCCGTTTTCGTTTTAAAAAATAATCCCGTCCACACATAAAGGCAGAAATGAAGGAAAACGCTGCTATGAACACGCCAAAGCAGCAGGTGGCGCTAGATTCCTAACCGTGCAGAAATGTTGGCCAATCAGAAGTCTAGAAGCCTCGGTGGGAAAAAGTAAACAAAGCTGGGGCATAGAAGCAGAACCGAGTCGTATGTGTGGAGGGACAGTAACTGTGTGTATATGTAAGCATTTAAACACTGCAGAGAGTAGAATTAACAGTATTGTAGAAATTCATTTCACCGAAACAATAACGTGGCGCACAGTGTGACGTCAAAAAATGCGCACACCTTTGACGCTGTGTTTTCTGCGTTCTTCTCGTCCACACGTAAATGCAAAAACGGAGTTTTCAAAAATATCCACCCTGGCCGGAGTTTTTAAAAATCTTCGTTTTCAGTGACCAAAAACGCCGTTTACGTGTGGACGAAAGGTGCAAACGCATAGAAAAATCTGTGTTTTCAAAAATACCCGGGTACGTGTGGACGTAGCCTGAGCATGCACCAGTTTATTGTATTTCCAGACTTGCTTTTGGCACAATTTACAGTGCACGCTACTCTGTTTTTTGTCAGACTTGAAATAGCCGAAATACCGTCACACTACGGAACTTCTATGGCTCTTCCGTTCGACAATCTCTCCGGCATTGGAACCATCATCTGTTTTCCCTTCGGTAACCTTCGGTCACGCTCGGTTGATTTTTCTAGTCGGCACACTCATTTCCTCCATTACCCGGGCGGTACGGCGGCTGGCTGCTTCCCAAACAAATACACATGTGCGGCTTGGCACTTGAGCTGTACGTAACAAGTCACGTGACGTGACGCTGCGGCTGTGATTGGTTCGGCTCTGCGCTGCTTAATTTGGATTGGCTGTTCTTTTTTTTTTTTAAGAGGACAAGAGCGGCGAGGTCTATCGCAATAGTTTAATTTTTCTATCGAGAAAAAGTTATATCGCAATACATATCGTTATCGCTCTGAGCGACCGTGGCTCAGGGGGTTGGGAATCGCATCTGTAACTGGAAGGTCGCCGGTTCGATCCCTGGGCTCTCTGTCCTGGTCGTTGTGTCCTTGGGCAAGACACTTTACCCTACTTGCCTACTGGTCTCGGCCAGAGGGGCCGATGGCACGATATGGCAGCCTCGCTTCTGTCAGTCTGCCCCAGGGCAGCTGTGGCTACAACTGTAGCTGCCTCCACCAGTGTATGAATGTGAGAGTGAATGAATAGTGGTATTGTAAAGCGTTTTGGGTGCCTTGAAAAGCGCTATATAAATCCAATCCATTATTATCTCCCAGCTCTACTGTCAAAGGAGGTAACACCTCAAATCCGATGAAACACCTGGGGACGCATAGCGTTTTTTTTAAAAGCCGAGAAATGCACCGTATTCGATAGCTTGCTGCGAGACCTCACACCGAGCACATCTACTGCAGGTATGGTGCCTGTTATCGGACCCGGAGCAACATCCCCCAAAAACCCGAAGAGGAGAGTCCTGGCCCCTAGCCCTGCCAGTGTAGCAGAAATGATGAGGATGGTGATGCAGCAGCAGCCGTTCTTCTCTGCGTGAGTAGCTTAATGTTGTTCGTGTGTAATTTACGTTGAGTAGGCTAACCACGTTATTACATTAATGCATGTAAGGTGAACTAGCAAACACCATCATAGCTACATGCAGCTGTCTTCTTGTTTGATGGCAGATACTCCCTTCACCCTGGCCAAAAAGGCTAAAATGACCAAAGAAAAAGTGGAAAACAGCTAAACATGAGAGGTTTTTGGACAAAGTTTGTGTTTTTTCCATTGTTTAAGCACTGCTTCCAGCCAAGAGTGATACCATATATGCCCCATAGCTGCAGAAAAGGCTAACATTGTTATCTTTTTACAAAAAAACAGCTGAATATGGGAGGGTTTTGGACCATTTTGTGTTCTCCATTCTTTAAGCACAGGCACCGTTTCAAAAGTACCGGTTTGGCACCGGTATTGGATAAAACCTAAACGATACCCATCTTTAGTCACAACAATCACAGCTTTTTCTGCTGGTTAGTGTAGATAAGGCACAGATCATGTTTCATCTCAGTCAGTGGACCAATCAAACCTGAAGAAACAAGACTTCCTAAAATGTACTGACTGGGAGCAAGTTCTTTAACCCTTTCATACCCAGTTTTGTTCGGGGCCAACCTTTGGGATCAATAAAGTTTTATTGAAATGAATTGAATTGAATTATGACAACCTAAATCCGACAGGTATTTTCATTCATCTTTAGACATGAAGAAAAGATTTTTGAACTTCATTTTTTAAATGTCCACTTAGTTGGACAACATGCGTTTGGTCTTATAAATTAGGTATGAAGGGACACATCAGTGTGTAGTGGTTTCTGTGCTAGTATACCATCAACACTGACACAAATACAAGAAAACAGCCTTTGAATAGCTGCAGTGACCACTGTGCATGAAAGGGTTAAATGAACAGTAAACCTTAATACTGTAATACAAGCAGGTGTTTAGATTGTTTTTAGTAGTGTGAGTGCTGCAAATATACTTCCAAACTCTTTTTCCGGGACCTTCATGTGGAAAATCTTGGATAAAGATCTAGTCTTTGAAAAATTGTGGAATTCAGCCAGCCCCTCACCAAAATATCATTACTTGGTCTTTGGGCAGTAGTATAATTTCCCACTGCAGTGGTTTTGACAGAGACATGCCTGAAAGCAGGATTTTCTTGGCAGGAGTAGCTGGAGATCAGTTCATGATGGGATCAACACAGCCGTGAAGCCTGCCAACATTAGTTTTATTATTGCGGTCCCAGTTCTCGTGGGTAGGACCAAACCCATCTCCAAACTCCTGTGGTTAGCACTCCTGTCTCACAGCACGGCGTGTGTTCACACAGACAGGTGAGCGGCTGTCTTTTGTCTCATTTCTAAACTTTTAATAATTCTGTTTTATTGACGGCTTCAGCCCAGCGATGGCATCAACAAAGCACACGTTCTCTGTGAGGTGTGAGAGATCGGCAGATCAGTACTTTCTGAAATACTCCTCAGCAACATGCAAAGTCCCTCCTCACATTCTGATGCTCACTTTCAACTTCAGCAGGTTGTCGTGACTGCGTCTACATGCCTAAATGCTCCGAGCTGCTGCAGTGTGATTGGCTGATTTGATATTTGTGCTGTTTGCTGGGTATACCTAATAAAATGGCTGGTGAGTGCATGTCTGTCTAGTGTAGACACTGTTGCCATTATATCATTTGTGTTTATTTTTGTGCGTAACTGTGTTTCAGCTCGTTCCCTGGCTGCTACTCCTACTTTATCTCCAGCACTGACCCAGTTTCCCTGCATGGCTGAAAGAAGTTATCTCAGGACACTTTGGTCCGTCTCTAAGCATGTGCACTTCTTAAAGAAGCAGGCTGTTCTCCGCACACATAAGCTCATCCAAAAGATGCTGAAAAGAAGGAAGACGACAGAACAAGAGGCGAGAGAGAGTGACTAAGAGATGGAGATGGATGGAATCACAGAGAGGGAAGATGAAGGGGAAGCCAGAGCACTTCAAACAGCTCTCAGCTTGTTCCATGTGCAGTAATAATAAATGGGGCTTCATTATTTAGTTGTGTATGTCTGTAGTGCTGCTGGCAGTTACACTGCAAACCCCCTGCCTATACTTATCCCTCTGTTATTCTCCTATTTACTAATCCAGGGGAGAAAGAACCTGTTCGTGTGTTTGTGCGGGGGCACACACAATCCTGCCTGGTGTTTGTAAGTCGATGTTGCCGAGGGAGATGATTATCTATTTACAGATGCCACCCACGAAATCCCCTGACCCTTTACTGCAGGGTGGAATGATAGGTAAAGAGACAGAGAAAAACAGAGTGAAGAAAGTGAGACGTGGCCGTGTTTGAATCTTATCGTTACTCCTCGTGCCAGCCCTCAAACAACACATCAGTACTGTGCATCAGAACACAGACTGTAGAGCAGACTGGGAGTTTCTTTGTTGTTACTGTGATGGAAGGTGGCTCTGCTGAAAGCCCACGGCTGGCCTCATTAGCAGGGATCGTATCTGTGTGGCCGTCCAACTCCTCAGGAGGGGAAGGTGCGGGGTGAGATTATTTAGCTGGAGGAGCAGGATGCAGATCGTTCACCTCAGGCTGTGTGAAGTGGAGAACTGGCTGTGATAAGAGACTTGTAGGGACCTGCTCAGCACAGGATATTACATCATGAACCTGTGTGTACATATGTGTGTACACACTGTATCTGTTCCCATTCCCCGAGGCTCAAATACTGCTGCTGTGGAAGCTGCTGGGGACTCAGAGGTGCACAGGGCGTCCTTTGGCATGATTGTACTGGTTCACTGATCACGGTGAGAGCAAGAGTAACCATGAAGTCCACATGTGGAGGCAGCGATGAATAGGATGTCAGCCAGGAGACTGCAGGTTCCTGTCTGTGAGCTTTGTGACTCGATGTTTAATTTAATTTCCACTTTCAGTTTCCTAAGTTTAAGGAACCAAGCTATTTATGTAGATTTAGAAAATATAATAATATGTTTCTAAGGGACACTTCAGGGGGCACCTATGGGCCTAAATGTGACACCAAGCAAGTATCCATGTGAGGGAACTGGGAGAGAAGGGAGACCCCTGTCAGCGCTGCCATCAGCAGTGTGTGCTTGTCTCTAAGAACAGCAGCAGCTTTGACACAACAGTGTTGGACAGCATGCTGGTGTGTATACTTTTTTTCCCGTGGTCACACAAAGCAGCGTGATATTTGCTCTGATCAGCCTTCTTGTGTTCATTAGTCTGACTGCAACCTTTCTGTTTGGACAAATCACTGCTGCATGTTTTAGGGCTCACCTCCAAATGCAACATGTTCCTTATTAGCAGAGCAGACCTGTGTACAGCCACATGCGCCTCTCTGCTGTCAGCATGAAGCCAGCAGAGCTGATGATAGTTGTTCTGGTGGGTTTTGTGAGCATGTTTTTATACCTCTAAGTTACACATTGAACTACGGGTAAATTTTACAGATTTTAGGACCAAATATCTCAGAAAAACAGGCCTACATCTTTATGTATAAAGAGTCAATTAAATGCATTACAAAGAAAACTGTGTCAAAGGGATTAGAAATAATGAAGCTGGTGTAAAACAGCTGAGTAACTTGGTACATTTTCTTAAATGTTCATGTGAAAGCACAGCCTGGTTTATTAAAGCAGCTAGCAGCAGGTCCTCTCTCCATCATCATGGCTTTCCTTGCTAACCTGTTAAAGGAGTTTCTAAAAACTTGTTCACACTGCACACACACTGGTTATCACCAAGATACTTGGCAGACAAAACTTTAGTTACTTGTTAATGCTAGCTCTGTTTTTGCACAGTGCACAGGTGGTAACTAATCTCAGAGCAGCAGGTTTGTGAACCCTCCGTATTTATATTCACAAAGGCTGTGGGTCTTTTTCATCATTACTGATCTTGTTGAAGCTGCTGTAAATCTCAAACAGTTAATTCAATAAATTTCTTGGGCCACTTGAATTAAACTGAGTGTGTGCACGTCTGTCACATCTGGACTGTCTGGTTTTAACAGCTACGCCTATGCTTTAAACTTTGTATTAATGCAGCGATGTGGTCAAGTGTGGACACGTTTATTGACAGAGTGTCGGCTGCAAACAGTTTTTATATCAGTCTGACTGAAAATGTATTATATTAAAAAACGGTCTCCATGACCAGACTCCATCCTGCAACAGATCTGTGTTTGAAGGTTGGAACTGGTTTAATGGAGAATATTATGATTCCAGTATAAACTGCCATCAACTGAGGACAAAGTCAGAGGAGTACATACTATAGACTGCGGTGTTTTTGTTGGGGAGTGCTTCATTTATTCCTTCATTATGATTTAGAAAATAAAATATTTTTGCTGTAATTTTATAATATAGTTTGATTTAATTTGTTTGAAGTATGTTTTTATGAAGACATGTTCAGCAATGACATCAGAAAGTCATTCGGAGCAGAGAAGTGTAGTCGGCTGGTGAAGAGAACTGAGAACACTACCAGGAGGAACACTGCAGATACTGGGGACAGCTACAAGTATCTCACAATGGGAACCATGAAGAGGCCGCTAGGAAAGCTGCAACCACCAAATACCTGCAGAGGGTCAGGCAAGTGGGACAGTCAACATCTACGCCCTGCCGGCTGTCAGCACAGAGGCACTAATCATGGCAGCACAGGAACAAGCTCTGAGCACAGATCCATCGAGGCTGGGGTCTATCACACCAGGCAAGACCCCAGGCTGTGTAAAGATGAGACAATCCAGCACATAACAGCAGGGTGCAAGATGCTAGCAGGCAAGGCATACATGGAACGCCATAACCAAGTGGCCGGCATAGTGTACAGGAACATCTATGTATGTCAAGATGGCGGCGCGCACAGACGCAGCGGCTCACTGCTCCTCACGTTCGGTGTTTTGTTTTTTACTTTTTCTACGTGTATCTGTGTGGATGTGTGTGTTTTTTATCATTATAAATCGAGTAGAGTCCACCTACAGTCGTCAAGACCTTCTGAGTTTGGGATTACGCTGTGCAAGGAGCATTACATCGGACTACCACCACTTTCACGGCATTCCGGAGGACATAATAAGAGCTCCAGGGTCTCCGTGGTTGGTTCTTCCTAGCGGCAAGACAAAGAGGAAACGTAAACAAAGGAGGCAAAAGCGTGGCTGCAGGGCAGGCCCACTAGCTCGGCTAAAGAAACAGCCATTTAAGCCACCGCTTCAGAGTATTTTCCTCTCCAACGTCAGGTCCATAACCAACAAAATCGACGAACTGAGATTACAAATTGCAGTCAGTGGTACG